>NW_007579696.1:0-26281 GCF_000690725.1 Stegastes partitus | reverse complement strand
AGGAAACTAAACTGATGATCTTTTCTATGAAACTACACCTTTATGACTAATTATTATGGACGGTTAATGAATGAGGCTGCACAGATGCAGTGAAAATTAAATTATTTCACTTTTATCAACTCAAGTTTGGTTCTTATTAATAAAAAGGGACAAATAAATGGGGAAAACAATATATTCATGTTTTATTAATTTTAAATTTAATTCATTTCTCATTAGAGGGCGATCTTGTATAAAATGCTGCCCATTGAGCTCGTCTGGGTGTTTTCTTAACGGACTTGTATGAACTACAGTAACCAGAGCTGCAGCCTTCTGGCAGCTTCATAGCAAACAGTTAGAATGTAACATACATGTTAAAGTCAAGAGTTTAAAGTCATCTCTTCACATGATAAACTCCTGGCTATTTGTACTCAGATGTCAATTACGCTCTGAAAAATCTACAGGGGAGTCTGGAAATTTGAGTCTGGAAAAGTACATAATTGTGAAATGGAAAATATCCGCCACATTAGATTCCATTTGCTGCAAGTCTGTTTTAATTATACCACCGAATATCAAATATCATATGCTTGCTTTACAAGCAACACAGCACGACACACTGTCCCTTAGAGTCTAGAGAAAGAAAAACTCACCCAAAACACGCTTTAACTGGGAAGAAACACACAGACATGCAGTGGATGTCATGTACAGAAAACACCAAACTAATAAACATACCGAATAGACAATTAGGGCGACATAATTCAATCCTCAGCAAATACTGAGAAAAGTGGATTTTTTTTTTTGGTTAAACTCAACTGTGAGTCCTTACAACCAGGAAATTTGTTGTAAAGAAGAACGAGAGAAAGAAAGCAGTAGTTCTGGAGGAATCAGATTTCTGATCGGATTAAATCTTGAAAATGGGTTGTTTAAAAGAGGGAAAGTTTTAAATCAGATTAGATAAACCTTCAATATGTATTCTTTAAAAGGCGACACAATCACCTCTGAGTGATCAATGATAGGTTCAGGTAAATATGTTCATGTCAGGACAAAATCCGAATTTTTCATTTTACTGTACTGACAGGTGGCCTAACGTCTACTTTATCTAGTTCATCGAAGTAACGGTTTACCAGTCTAGTGTCAAATACAAACACATGTGTGTGTGTGTGTGTGTGTGTGTGTGTGTGTGTATATATACAACATGATGCAGATGTTGTTTTGCTACATTTTCTTCCTAAAAACCGGTCTCTCCAGTTTATTTCGTAGCCTTCTGAATTTATTTGTTGTGGGTCAAATGAGGGTTTAACTGAAAATAGAATTGGGGTATTGATAGTGTTTTATTGTACTTTTTCTGTCTTTAAGGGACCCCATACTGCCTCTTACAGGTGATCTTTCACACAGCTACTAACCTACATTGAGACATGTGGCCCTGTTTAGAGCCCAGATTTGCTAATCTGGAAAAGTCTGTATCCTAATCAAGGTGATTCAATCTGATATTTCTTTGGAAACAAAAAAACCCCCAAAAACACAAAATCAGGATGGACTATCTGATCCTGAATAGCAAAGCATGGGATTTCCTCATCTGGATCTTTCTGATCCAGATTAAACCTGTTGAACACCTAACTTCTCACATTCAACCCTCACAGCCTTCGACCCTTCAACCTTGAGAGAAAGCTCTCTGCTGGTCTAAACTCCCACCATCCACCCCTCTACTTGATCCTCACCTTCATACACAAATCTGACGTTCTCCTCGTGTGCAGGAGTGAATCCCTCCGCGGGGCTCTCCGCCTTCGGCGTGGCTGCACTGTGGTAGCGCTTCCCATTGAGACGATTGAACACGATCTTTGGGGGCGGAGAGCTGAAATGAACAGAGAGGAGTTTACTGCAGAAGGTCAGCCGCTTCTGGATCTGGACAGTCGGTACCAACACGAAGCACCGGAGCTCTATTTCACAGTGAAGGTAAAAAAAAAAACAAAAAGAAAGATGTCTCAGGCAACATCACAGCTGACTGACGGGCATGTAGAGTGACTTAACAGCACGTTGTAGCCTCAAGTTGTGTTATAACGGATAATTCTCGACTGTTCATTAGACTAAACAAACAATAACTTGAGTCTTCATCATCAGGGAGTCTGCAGAGAAATCGTCAGAATGCCTTTCAGGTAAGAACACAGTTTATGACAGAATATCTTCTCTTGGGATGGATTCCCCACTGTTTATGTTAAATGTTAGTGCAGATATAAAGTCTATAAAGAAGCTCTTTCTCTTATTAATGCAATGACACAAAAACCTGCTGTTTCATTTCTGGCTTTTGTAGGTTTTCTGCTCTTAAATTACACCAGAAATACACTCATGTGTCTTTTTGTTAGGAACACCCACACAGTCTAATGCAACACATCACACTTTGGTGAAAGCTTTGTGAAAGTGCCGAGTCATTCCTGTTGACATTTTATAAGTCTGTGGTTTGTGAAATGGACTGAGGTTTCCTGTGGTGGAAAGTAACTAAGTACATTTACTCAAGTGCTGTATTTAGCACTGTTTTGAGGTACTTGAATTCCACTAGAGTTTTTCCATTTTATGCTGCTTTAAACTTCCAACCCAGTCCATGTATTAGACAGTGGACAGCTTTAGTTACTTTTTAGAATAAAATTTAACACAACAGATACTACAACACCAACCTTTTTGACTTCTGATGCCTTTCAAGAAGTAGCTACGGTCACATTTCATATGTCTAGAAGTTGTAAACGCCAATAAATCGTGGTTTGATAAAGCTGAATGCCGATTAACATGTAGTTCTGCTTTTCAGTATCTGCTTCGTATTTATTTTGTTGTCTAACAATGGAAACAAAAGTTATGTAAAAGAGAACGGCTTTATTGGGAATTTAGCTGAATTGAAATGTCGTGTAAGTGAGCACAGAGAGCAGGAGAGAAGAAAACAGATGTGAAGTCCTATAACAGCTGAGTTTAGGGACAAAAGACAACAAGAAAACACACTCAGACTTCTTTATCTGGTTCAAGTTTCCAACATCTCTGAATTTCCTTCATTCAAGCTAATGGTAACTTTAGCCAGATTGGATACAATGTGCTACCACTAAGGATGTTCCTATTGTTTTGGTGACTTTGCCATCAATAATAAAAGTAATCCACTGGGTCTTCAGTTCCTCTTTTTCTTGGAGAGCATGAAGACTGTTGTGTTCACTCTTGCAGCCAACAGCAGAGCATTTGGTGTGCTTTTCTTGTAGCTGAGGCATTTTAAAATGAACCGAAGCAGCTCTAGAAAGTAAATAAACTTGGTGGATTGTTAGGAAGCTGCTCTTTCTGAATGGCTGAAGGAGGCAGGATTATAAAACGTTTGAGCTGGACGACTGCTGGTTTCCTCAGTGGGAAGCTCAATAAAATGATGACCGGCTTGTAAAGCTGGAAGGCTATCTAGTCCTGGTGTCGTTGATGAATGACGCCAAAACTAGACAGTGTAGATAGCACATCTTAACAACTTTCACTTTACATCTACAACCACAAAACACAATAAAAACTGACTGTCACCATATGGGACATTTAAAAAGTGATTTGAAACCAATAAACAAGGACTGGGTTGCTTCTGTTTACATCCGTTTGCTTCTCTCCTGCATTTTATTACAGCATAGCTCCTGGTTCCAGCTCACAGACTGAATGTTAACCAGCAGCCACTTCACAGCCAGTTCCACTAAACTGACTGATTTCAACGTTGTCTGACAAACTCACCAAACACTTAAAAATCAAAAACAACAGCTGTGCAGTTAATTCAGTGATATTTCCATGTCAAATGGTCACTCAGGGAAAAAAGTTAAAAGTGACTTCACACGTTTAATCAAATGTTTTGCTCTGTGCTGTCGGACACAGAGACAGTTTTCTTCCTGAACGGGTCAGACAGCAGCAGCTCACTTATATTTATAGCTACTGACACTGAAATAGCCCATTTAAAGGAGGACTAAAACCACGAGTAATACAGTGAAATTAACCATTTTTACAGTATTTTGACCTAAAAAAAAACTAAAGGACACATTCTGGGAACATTAATTTGATTAATGTGATGAAAAGGCACCAATATGGGACCTTTACAGTTTGCTGCTGGTGCTTCAACTTAAGTAGGATTTTTTTTTAATGCAGGACTTTAACTCAACTAAAGGATACTTCTTCCATCACTGGCTATTTCTACTATCCTCCCCACCTTGTTTACTTCACTCGTGGAAGACTTAGAGACTGTTTGATCTAACTGGACCAAACACACTGGCGGCTCAGTACACCTTTAAGTGGCATTTGGTATTAAAGCATTTCCAAGCAGCACCTCCAGGACGCACAGGCCTCCTGCTGCGCTCAGAGCAGAACAGGTGGGGATCCCCGGGAGACGAATCGGCTTCACGGGCCTCTAGCAGGCCGGCACAGCCAGCAGAGCAGCCGGCTGCACCGTCAAGTTTTTCATCCCAACGCATGGCACCTGAGAGCGGGTCCGGAGGAAAGACTGAGGGGCCGCGGAAGGAGGCGTGTCCGATAATGGATGCAGGTCGGAGCGAAGTGTTACATGATCGCACTGACACGTGCTAAGTATTTTGGGCCTACTCAACTAGCAGCACGGAAATAACAACAACAATAATAATGCTGCACGAAATACAATTAAATGTATAGAAAAAGAGCAACAGATACTTACTTTGACGTGAGCCAAGACGTCGGCTTGAGTTTCAAGTCGGTGAATTTGCTCTCGACCTGTTGTGTTGGACCTGAAGCAGAGCAGTTTGTAGTTTTTACGCACAGATTGAACGTAAAGCTTTAGAACTCTGTGAGCTGATGCACCAGAACCAGGGTGATGTTAGGTTGCATCAGGCTTTACGTAACGTTCACTCACCTGTCCTCCGTTGTGTAACGAGTTTGCTGGGACCTCTGGTGATTGTGTACATCATGTGAACGCCACGGAGCTCCGCGGTGTGTGTTTCGTTAAAGATCGGGTCCAAACATTGACTGTCAGCTCCGCAACTCCTCCGTCCGCTCCGCTGCTCCCGACGCTGCCACGGTGGGGGGGAGGATTACTCGACTTTGTCGCCCGGGTGAGCTGCTCCGGAGTCGGCCCGAAGCCTACAGAAGACTCGCTGTGACCTGTTGCCCGCTGCGTCTGTGCGTAAATACAAGCTCCCGACCGCAAGGTGCTCGGCTGGGATGAAGCGACCGCTCCTGGCAGAGGTGGCGTGTAGGTCATTCAAGGAGAACGCGGCTCCACATGCTGGGGATCACCCGCAGGAGGCGGCGGGGGAGAGGGGGAGGCGCTTCCTGACGAGCCGAGGAGGATGGTGGCGGTCCGGACCGGATTCTCTGGCCGCTCTGCTCCGCTTATGCTCCGACACCGACCGCGGCTCCTCCGCTCTCTGACGGAACACAAGGGCACCGCACACTTTACTTTCACCGGGACAGAGAGCTGCCATGCTCAGCCAGCGTCAAGCCGGCCGCAACGAGGGCCGGCGCTTCCAGGTAAGACTTTCAAAATAAAACTTGCCCTTGGCGTCCTGGGAGCTTCAGGAGGAACCAACTTCTGTCAGGTTCTTGGAGACATTACACCTCTCATCTAAGAGGCTTCCTTAGTTCTAACTGACTGATTTCAGAATTTATAGTCACGATAGCTTACTTTTTTTGTTTTTTGTTTTTTTAAATACATATTTCACTTGATAATAGCCAGTAAAACCACAGAAAGAGTACTAATTTACATATTAACAACCAGCATGTTTACAAATGTTAATTCATTCTTTTGGAACACAAAAATTACACAATTCTTTTAATGTACAACTATTCACAGAACAGAGCAATGTATGTATATATATTTGTGATATATGTAAGTTTCTTATTACATTTTGGATGATTTTAGCACCACAAAAAATCAGGTCACCTTTATTATACAGTAAGAGAAGAATACGTCTTTTAAAGTGCAGTTGGTAAACCATGTACAACAACTTACTTTACAAATTATTCTCTAATTCTGAAGCAGGCTCGTGCCTTGAACGGCTTTTATTCTGAAACCCTCTGTTTTGGGCTCTGGAGGTTTCTGTTTGTGTCCCAGTGTTTAGCTGGTAAACCTCCTGTGTGCGTCACTGAACGCCCCTCAGACCGGGTTTGTGGGAGGAGCATCGTGATCACCTTTCACCTATTAAACCACAGGCACAGACAGATAAGACTGTTGAGAGTAAAGAAGGAAACTAAGGTGAAACTGGTTTTATTCTAACAGTTTGCATGCTTGATTATAACGCAGTTATTTACTTGTCAGTAACTAAGAAACTACTTCCCATTTAACTGATATTTCTGAGGACTGATAGCATGCATGGAGTCTGTTTTATCTTCAGTTCTCTTTCACCCTCTTTGCAGCTTATCTACAGATAACATTTATCTGAGATGTGAGAGTTATTTCCACAGATAACCTCAGTTGTTCAGGCTAAAATCACCAGAGTGGCTCCACATAAGGGGAGTTGAGCGTCTGCGTTTAGCTACTGAAGATCAGCCGGGACAAGAAGCAGCTCAGACAGGCTTATCCAGGGTGATATCCAACACTACACCGCCCACTCAGTCCCCATTCATCTGCACTATCTGGGGCAGTCACCTGAGTCTCCAGGCTAATCATCAACAACCCACATTACACAGGCTGAGCTTTAACGCCACCAAACTACGGCCAGATCAATCCAAAAGCTGCTACTCTGCAGCGTGGACGCAGAATTAGCTCCACTAACCATTTGAACAGATGGCTCATTCCCAGGTTGTGTTATCAGATTAAATACACATGTATTGCTGTTATGTTCTCTTGAGGCCGTATGTGGCCCATTTTTAGGGACCCATCAAGTGTCTCCAAGTCTTTGTGTCATTGTGGGAAAACATATGAAGACAAACCGCAATTTCACATTAAAAATGACATGCAACATTTTATAAACATGTTTCCACTCTACCGGGACACAACAAAAACACATGCAAAAATAGAAAATCAAATATTTAGGACGTATTTATTTGATTTTAAGTCTTATGACAACATCAAAATAAATCATGTTTCTTTTGGTTGATCATTAAAACACTATCAGTCATTTTAAAATTGCATTTGAGGTTGATATGTGGGTCAAAGAGCAGCAGAGCAGTCCTACATTTGCTTTCTTATTTGCTCATTTCAGAGCAACATCTAGTCTGAAAGTGTTTCCAACAGTGAATGTTAACATTTCTTATTTCAACAATGACGCATTTAGATGCACCAGTTACAATTCCTTCGTACTGCCTCGGCCTAGTTACAAAAGATCAGTTATAGACAGTCCATTTACTGAATATATTCGCTATAGTTTTAATCTCTGTCCACACTGTCCATATGCGTTTCCATTCACAGTACTTTCCTACTAAACTGCATTGGAGAGTAATTTGAATTCATCATCTTCAACAGAAATGAGAAAACAACAACAGTGGCAACTTGTCAGTGTAGTAATTTCCAAAAATGGTTTATCTGCTCAACAGATAGAGTGAGGTGCAAAAGTCTGAATCCACTACCAGGAAGCAACTTTACATGACTAATTAGTCATTTGTCAAAGAGCAAAATTACCTAAAATGTATAACAATGATTTTTATAACATGTACAGCAGTGAGAAAAATGTACCATTTATATGCCAACCCTGTTAAATGTTCCATATGTGTATTTCTCAAACATATACAAAATGTATTTAATGGCTGTAGATCAGAAATCTTTTTTCAGAAGTGATACAAACTATTTCTACATAGTTTCCTTCAGTCTAATGACCTTCGTTGAGTTAAAAAGCACAAAAAGTGCATGACAATATAGGCCTTGAAACACAGCAAAATGTACACAATTAAGACAAACATAAAAAAAAATCTCTGCAGTCCTGAGTTGGTGAATACAGTACGTTTGATACTGGCCTATTACAGATGCATGTTACCAACACGTTATATCAAAGTGTCTATAAATGCATGAGCTAAATTCCTTATATTATTAAAGTGATGTCGTCAGAATGAAAACTGGCCTCTTGTTATGAATTATGGCAACCAGCTTGATCAGTTTGAAGAAAATACACACTCACAATAATAAAAGTGAGCTTTAAAAGCGTCTGTTCTCCTACCTGAAGCCACACACGAGTGAAAAGTTCCTTTCACGTGGGTTTTTATCTTTTAAATAAGGACGGATGTGGACATATGGGTTCGTGTGTTTCTCAGTAATGAGGTTCGCAGTCTTCCACGAGGCTGTCGGTGATGTAGTTGACGCGCAGCAGCTCCTGGTAATAATCTTTCTCCACTTTTGTGTTGACGGTCCAGGCGACAACCTCCACCCCCCTCTGGGCCCAGTACTGCACGTAGTACCTGCAGACAGCGTACACAAACAGCGGTTCTGTCAACGTGATGCTATTTTAAAGCAAATAGCCCGACTCACGGCTCATCAGGAATGTACTCAGAACACCTCAGCATGTCCTGTGATATTTAACAAAACATAAAAACCAGGATGTAATAAAAAGAATTGCAATGTCCTTAAATGGCACCTAATAGTGTTGTGTTACAGTGTTTAAAAACAAGAATTTCAGTTTGTCGTACCCCGAAAAATAGCCTGAAGTGTCTAAAAAAGTCCTTTCACAGTCGATATATCTTGACTTTAGATTCTAACACATGAAACTCACGGTGAAACAAAGTTCTTCTGTATCAGGAAGGCTGAGATGCCGCACAGCTTCCACAACACGTGATGGTGCGCCCAGTCCAACAGGATGTCCATCAGTGTCATCCAGTGGTGTTTCCATAGCGACGGGAAGCGTGGGGTGCCGTCTCCGAGCCGACTCAGACTCCACGGACGGTGGGTCAGCGCTGTGACCACTTCTGGGTCACTCTGTCTCATCTGGTTTTGGGGTTGAAGACAAAGTGTTGGTGAATAAACCGCAACAATGTGAGGAAATATTTCAGTTTGTTTAATCAGCAGCATGTTATGTATAAAGGCTGCACAGGGGCTCGGTGGTTAGCATGGTCACCTCACCTCGAAGATTGTGTCCCGGCCAAGGATCTTTCTGTGTGGAGTTTGCATGTTCTCCTCGTGCAGCGTGGGTTCTCTCCGGGTTCTCCGGCTTCCTCCCACACAGTCCAAAAACATGTTGAGGTTAATTGGTGATTCTAAATTGTCCATAGGTGTGAATGTGAGTGTGCTTGGTTGTCTGTCTCTAAGTGTAGCCCTGTGATAGACTGGTGACTTGTCCAGGGTGTCCCCTGCCTTCACCCCAAGTCAGCTGGGACAGACTCCAGCCCCCCGCGATCCTAGTGAGGATTAAGTGGTGTATAGATAATGCATGGATGGATATTATTTATAAGACAGTGCAGTGATTCACAACTAAAATCTCACGTCTCGTGAAAAACTTTTTTTTGTCCTTTTTTACAGTCTACCTGAGACAACACTGAACAAACTTTTTTATTAGAATAATGTTTCACTTAAAACTGCCTTTGAATTTTATGTCTCTGTCTGTGAAAAATATAAATTCAAAAGCATAGGTTTGACTGGGTCAGTCTGAGCCACAACAGCTGTGCTCTGCTTGTCCCAGCTGACATAATCACAGGTGTAGTGAATGAAAATGAGAGGCAGAGTTGAAGCACTGAGAATTTTCACAAAAAAAGAATGTGTGCTCCTATTGTTTGACCAATTAGAATGTGGTATTTGCGAGCACATCCCCTGAGTGTGTAACGACTGCTGCAAAGTAAAACAGACTGAGGTGACACAAATTAACATAAGAAAAAGAAAAACTGCTTCCCAAAGCGGTCGGGGTTTGTAGATAACCTGGAAGCTTAGTTTATGGTAGAAGTTGATGGTATAATGTTCATGTAGGGAAAATGTAAGCAGGCTGACCCTAACAAACCATTTCTTTTGGTGTTTCTTGTGCAATATGTGCAGGGTGATTAACAGAACATAGTGCACAGCCACCAATTTAGTTTGTGAACCACGCCCTTTGTATTTCACATTACTAGTTTTCCACAGTGTCTTCTTGTTAAACAAAATTGAATTAAATAAAAAATACCCTCAGTAACAGTGTGCTTACTGGCATTTTAACTGTTTTGCAGAACCAACCATTGAGCAGCAGTACACTGACAGTGCACTGCACATCATCCTCTTACCCTGTAGATGACTTTGGGCTCGAAGGAGCAGACAATGCTGCTGTTGTAGAGGACTGGATGTTTCTTATACAAGTCTTTAAGAGCTGCGGCTGCCTGAGTGGAGAGGAGAAACACATGTTTACTGGAGGTCAGTCAGCTACAGAGCCTGTGACGCTTCATGTTGTTGTTTTGTGGGTGTCCTGTCCGGCCACTTGGTGCTAACTAGCAGCTGTGTATGTGACGTCCCACCGCTGCAGGCCCTCAACTCCAGAATGTCAGAGCCTGAAACAATAACCACCACAGCAGCTCTGCATTCCTCACTGATGTAGAAATGTGCTGACTCATCAAGTGGCTAAAATCTTCTTAAAACGCAGAATGAAACGGTGAAAACACTGCTGGTTAAGTGGCAAATGACTTCACTGGACCTCTACGCTGGGAGACGGTTGTTGTTTCTGGCTCAGTTTGGGTTTAAATGAAACAGACAATAAACTCACATTTTCTGCTCAGAAATAGCATTTCAGGTTGTGAGCACAAACATTTAGTAATGATGCAAATTGTTGTCACACAAACAAAACATTCTGTGGCACCGTCCTCAGTGTGGGAAACTGAAGTGTGTGTCTGTGTGTGTTTTGGGGGTTTGTTTGAGTACAAAGTGAGCTGGAACATGTGTTGTGGACACCTTACACCACATTTCATTGTTTGCAAAGTAATTGTGACTTGCTGATAATGATAATGCATGCTACTAGCAATGAGTTCCCTAATAAATAAACCACCGCTGTTTAATTAATGTAATACACAAGGTTCTAGAATTAAAAGTTACATCTCATTTGTGGTCATTTGCTTTTGTAGCAGTGTTATGCACAATAGTGAAACCCTTAGAAAGCAACACAGCACTAAGGTACTAAATGAATGAATTAGTTTCCATCCTGTGAACTAATACAACATTACACTGTTTAAACAAGTCTGTCAAGCCAAAGCAGACATATTGGGGTCATTTTGTATAGAAACACAGTACAATCTATGTATGGATGGACCCTTATTAAATCAGCAAAGTATAAATGACAGTTTACACAACGTCAAGTCTCAGTTTGTTTGTTAGTTTTACCTCATCTGGATGACCTTTGACATCAAAGTAGATGGTGAGCTGCAGTTTGATGCATTCCTCCACCGCCTCCTCCAGAGTTGGGATCTTCTCTCCAGCAAACTTGTTCCTAGTGACAAAGTAAACAAGTGAGGCTTTAAAATAACCAGGAACATATCACATTTGAGTTTTTCTGTTTTCCTTTGTGTGAATAAAGATGGAATGCCTGTGATCGCTGCACACAGGCATCTGTCATATTCTCAATAAAGACAGGGAATGTGTTTTGGGTCACGTTTGACAACCTAATAAAACAATGGTACCTTTACAATTACAGTATAATCCCATTGAAGTCAGACGTGTCTTCAATGACTTTAAAATGTTTCTTTTTTATATAAATTCTTTATTAATGCAGCAGATGTCCTGTGACTTCCATATCTTTACTTATGAAACACTGAAAATCAGTTTTCCTCTTGTGCCTCTTTTCAAATTAAGGAAATATTAAATACATTTCTAATTTATTGACTTTAATCCAGTTGGGTTTTTTTTTTAGATAGTGTCTGCGTTTGTCTTCTTGATTTTCAGGGATTGTTTTGAACCTTTCTCTCCCCTTTGTTCTTAAAGAGGAGCTGTTTTTAGAAACTCTCTGGGTCTTTTGTTTCATCTACACTACCAAGCGCATGCCTCTACATTAACAGCAATCTGCCTCTTTCCTTTCTGCGTTCATTTTTAGCATTATTATATTTATATTTTGTCTTTTTTACATTTTCTTGCAGACCCGTTCCACATGCAGTTATAAAACTATCGAGCATTCCTAGCAGCTGTCATTGGGTTGGCTCCAAGTTAAACAAACATTAGTCACACACCAATAAAATGTAATTAAGCCCAAAGGATTCAACACTTTCAAACACCAACCAGCCCAGAAGGTACACATGACACATCCTGCCTGCTGCCATGCCTCCAAGGCTTGGACAAGTTTTCTACTTTCGAGACATTAGCAAAGAGATTGCTTCCCTTTGCTTCCTTCATTCATTTGAATTGTATGTTATTAATGTTGTGTCAGTGGTCTTGCATTTATCTCTCGATAGCTGGCTTTAGAAATTAAGAACTTGGCAAGAAGAGTTTGCAAGATTTTTTTTAATTTAAAGCACGATCACACTGGAGTAATCAGTTTAACTCGCTGAGATCTGTTTCTTATTTTCACAATTTTTTGACTCATTTATGTTATTCTTTTATTATTACTTTTGCTCAACAATATTTTCCTATTTTCCTCTCAGAATGTTTTAAATAAATAAGAAAAATAACCTTGTTTTTTGTTCGTTTTTTTGCAGACAATGTTTGTAACAGATATGTAATGGGTGTGATTTGGGGTTGTGGTAGTCTTTTTTGTTTATATTTGTTTTGTGTTAATTTAACTGTATTGATGATTTTGTGTTTTTTGTTGTTTTATTGCATGTTTATACTCTTACTTTTGTGTCTGAAGACAAAATGGTGTATCTTACCTCTGAATCTGAAGCAGCCTTTCCTAAGATTAGTGTTTTTTGTTTGCTTGTTTGTTTTTTTAAATAAACAAGGACTACGAACTGATTCTGACATTTCAACTGTACAGGCAGCAGTACTCGCTGAGTAAATCTACCCAAGTGCAAGAACTGACTCCAAGTGTAATGCAACACTATTACACAGCTAACATAGAGCGGTTATTGACTCATTTGTATCTTTAAACACACAAGCAGCACTCATGCAACTTGACTTTCACCTCCTCTCCTTCATAGTGTGATTTTTTTGCCTTCTTGTTTTCTACTTAATTTGTCATTAAAAAGAGTTAACAGAAGTCTCATAGTCAGTGCATTTGTCTATTTCCTGCAATTTTAAATCATAACAGTAATAATAAACATTATTTCAGAACAATATCTGGCAAAATAATTTTCTTCAGGGCTTAATTAAACTTGTGGAAAAGGCACAAAAATACTGTCTAGTTGTAACTTTAAACATACGAGCACTGAATCATACACCAGGATAAATCCTGAACATCTCTGAGTGTGTTCTATGTGGATTCTTGGCTTCTTCCTTACCTGAGTCGATGTTTAGCTGCTGCATCCAGTTTGCGCAACTGTGAAAACGTCATCTGGCTGAGTGGCCCTGACCCGTTTGTGGTCCGGTCCACGGTGTCATCGTGCATCAGGATTGGGACGCCGTCTGCTGAGAACTCAAGGTCCAACTCCACGCCGGTCGCCCCATTTTTACTGGCCTGCAGCAGAACAGACAAAAACAAGTGGTTTCTAGTTTTGGTGATATATCTGTCATGATCTTTTTAGCTTTTAAGTCACACAAGATGATCTTTTTCTGAAGGCCCACTGACTTTCAACTTGACACCTTCATTTAAAACAGATTTAGGAAAACTACTGCAAAATGAAATGCCACATTAAAAGGGAAACAGAATTGAAATTAGAGGCAGTTTACACCTGAACCAAAAACTAGTTGCGCCACTGTGTTAGCTGATACAAAATCCCATTGCAGATATAGCTGGGCTGGAGTGTGTTGGCGTGTCAGTGAGATGAAACTGAAGCACAGAAATACCAAAGAAATGTTTGTTTAGACACATCATCTCTATTACAAAGTCTATAACACAAACACTACAAGCACCAACAAGTTTTAGTTTTAGCTGCAAAAGGTCCCAATCTGTACATTCACATCCCATTTACAGCCGTGATTAACATATAAACATGTATTACTGCCTCCAAATGTGGTCTGGATGATTGGATGGCAGTGGGTTACTGGTGACGTTTTTTTTTAATAAGAATTACAAACCTAAGGAATCAAACGTGTAAACTTCTAAGCTTTCTGCATCATCATTCTTCTTCAAAATGGGCTTCTGATTTATACGAGTACTCAGATATTAGTACTTGATTGTGTAGCCACAGCACAGAGTTACATCTAAGCCATTTTTAAGGAATAAAAGGATTACTTTTATTGGACAAAAAAAAAAGTAAATATGTAACTGTGATACACAGAGATGAGCTTTCAGGAGTTTTTCAATGTCTGAATTTAACGTGCAATTATCTCTGTCCAGACAAGATACAGGTTGCATGTAAATACCTGGTGTAATAGTGGTCATAATAAATAATCTAATTGTTTGTGTCTGTAGATTCTCAGTCATCCAGGTCATGGTAATCCTTGGAGTTTCAGTAGAAGACAACAGGATTTCTCTTTTGGGTTCTTGAAGACATTTCACCTCCTATTCAAGAGGTGAATTAAAGAAGACTCTTGGATGAGAGGTGATACTGATGCTTTTAGGATACATTTCTTTGACTGTCTTTTTGCAAAAAAAAACAAAACAACAAAAACATTTTTTTGTATACCTTTTTTTAAAATCTGCTTTTTATTCAACTTGTTTTGTACCTGTTTTTATCTTATGCCCCATTAAGCAACTTTGCGTATCTTGAAAAGTGCTATACAAAATAAATGTATTATTATTATTATATTATTATTACATGTTAAACTCCAACACTGGTCAGGCTAAGTGGTGCATCACTGCTATAGATACTCAGCAGGCAGTGTGTTGGCTGCATAGTGTCTTCATACAGGGGCAAGTCCAGCTGTCCAGACATTCACTTCCCTTTTTATGGTGCAAACTGGACTCCCTGCCAGATTGCAAAACTGTGACCGTGTTTTCACTTATTGTCAGGCAGGACATTTTAACATTGAACAGCCTCCAGTGGTCGCATACCCTCTATATAACCACAGTCAGTGAACCATGAAGTGTGAAGCCGAAGTGCCTCAAACCTTCCCAGCCTCCTTCTCCTCTCACCTCTCGGATAGCTGCCATCGTGTTCTCCGGTGCGTCGTGCCCACCGCCTCGGTGAGCGACCACCGACACCTTACCGGAGCCCGCCGTTCCCTTGGCCGGGTGCAGCACCTGGCGGGCTCGGCTAACGGGCACCTGGGGGAACCGAAACATGGTAAGAAAGAGGTAGACGGAAGCGGTGAGGACGGTGGTCCACACCGGGCTGCGGGTCCCCAGCAGGACCACCACGAAGACCAGCGAGTACAGGCTGACTTCGTCTCCCAGCTGCAGCATTGTCCTCTTCTTTTGGTCTTCCTGACTTCCGAGTATGTCCCAGGAAAGAAAAAAAAATAGTCCCTGTCAGCAAAAGTAACGGCGCCTGTTACTGCAATGGTTCATATTCGATAAGGACATGCTCCGCCCGGCTAAGTTATAGCATTAGCTATGTACAGTAAATCAATAAAACTCGTAGCTTGCCTAAAATGTCAATACAATTTCACTGAAATGCAGATAAAGTTATAGTTTACAGCCTCCCACAAGGGGGCACACGAGAAAACCTAAATATGTAAATAAGTGTTTGGAAAACGATCAGCATCATATTAGCACTTCCGGGTCAGAGTGTAACTGCTTCCGGTTAGCTTACAGCTAGCAGCATGTAACGTTGACTTTGGTAACCTGTTAACCTTGTTTCTGTGTTTCCCTTCCATTTATTTAGCATGTCGGCAGTCATGGTGAGCCTCTTTCGTCTCTTAAACTGTCATATTGCTTGTACAGCTCTGAAAGTGGTCAGGAAGATGTAAAACGTTGATTATTAGCAACCTAAGCTAGCTGCTGCATTGCCAGGACTGTGTGATAGCTCAGTTAGTACATGGAGTATGACCTGTATAGAGGTTAATTTGTGAACTAAACAAAAATGTAAACACAGGACGCAAATAGTCTTCTTTTCTGAATTCGACAATAAAGCTATATATCTTGTTATAGTTGGGAAATGGGATATATTTAGCCAATTGTGCACAATAAGTTTTTGAGCTGTTCAGCTGAGTTAATTTACAGGCTAGTCAGGTGTGGCTTTAATGATCAGAGAGTGTGACCAGCACACAGACACTCCTCAGAACAGTGACTCTAAAAGGCCTTGCTGAAATACAGCTTTAATCAAACAATACAATTCCAGAGAAAGACAATGATCGGTTGTCAGCTCAGACCGAAGCCTGCACTTAAATGCCCACACCGCCACCATTTGCTCTTAAGAATTGGTTTTGGATAAGTCTGGATAGATGTGTCTAACAAAAAGATTCTGCCCCTAAAATATCTATCAACTTCATCAAGCCCTTCAGGGACAGTAGGACAACATTTTACAAACCAGTATCAACAACTTCATTAACTGTATGTGTCACAGATGTGTGACACTACACAATGCAAATGGTCAACACACTAAATTTTACTTTCAGTTCTATGATCCTTCTTTTGATGTGCTCATTATCATCTCCAAAACAGTGTGTTCTTGGTTGTTTAATGACATTCATTCTGTTGTAGAGATGCTGTGTGATGGAACAACAAATACTTCTTCCTCTATGTTGCAAGAATGGATAGAATCTGATAAAACATTACATGCTGCGTTAATATTTTGTTCACTTGCTGCATTTTAATTGTTAGTGCTGATTACTTCCCCTGTAAGGAAATCAGTTACAGACCAGTAACAGAAGCATGTCACTGCATGACTTTCCTCATACCGTCTGATGGCAAGGAGGAATTTACTGTTGGTGGACTGAACCTGAATTTAAAATGTTTGACACAATCACATCATGCAGCTCCACCCTCGATGGTGCTTATAATACTTAAAGCATTCCAAATAACAGGAACATCTGTGCAGTGTACGTTTACATTTTGCTGGGATTTTTCAGCTTTCAGGAAATGGAAGTTTTACAAACTGACAAACTTGATTTATTTTTTTCGTGCCTTTTTTTAGATAATGAATTAATCCTCAATATTATTTTTTGCTCTAATTTTCTAATTTACCTCTTCATTGTTGCTTTTTATTCACAGATCAGATCAGTGCTGCAGCACAGGTTAACTAACCACCTATTATCCTGTACCAGAGGATCATGTCTGCTCACAGGTCGGATACCTAATGGTGTACAGCTTCATTCACCAGGTCATACACCAGTCCAACACACCCTCCATGGACCCCAAATACCTAAAATCACAGGCTTGACCAGATGCTCAGACTTGTCCACTCAGAAGTACACAATGATTTACACCCTGCCTCACATAAAGCTCCTCAGAGCTGTATCCAGGCTCAAGCTGCTCCAAACTGCAATCACCGTGGTCATCTTGCCCCCAGTGTACGTCCTCTACTTCCAGGGAGAAGTTCCCTTCTTTCTTCTCGGCTACTCAACAGGGATTGCGTTGTTTGCTGGTGTCATGCTGTACGCTGCCAGTCACTTCTTCAGGAGGGTTGTGGGGATGATGTACCTTGACCCGTCCGAGACCACGCTCAAAGTTTCCCACCTGACCTTCTGGGGAAAGCGCCACGATATCTACCTGCCTGTGTCGGATGTTATGCCCATCGGAGATGCAGGGGACACTTTGAATGAGACCATATTGACACTTAGGAGATACAGCAGTCCGCAGACTTTGTATTTCTCTACTTATTATGGACGTGTGATGGACAAACTGGGATTTGAAAAAGTGTTTGGAAGATTACAATGATTATCTGTCAAAATACAAAAAAAAAGAAACTGTCTCCTTAGGCTCTTAAATATCATGAGTAAAATGTCACATGCTGTGATCTGATTTCCATGAAATATAATTAAAAAGCTAAAAGATGATACATTGGAGGACTGCCGCTGCAATAATTTATGACCAATATAAATTAAATGTTGAATATTTAAAATAAATGCTCTGAGGTATCTACCATAAATCAGTAGATCAAGTAGTTTTTTAATGAAACTTGTGTTTGAAAAGTAGGAATGCACATTTAAAGGTCTCAGCAGGACTGTGGTCGTAAAACATACAAAGTAACAAGAGTTTTCAGTAACATGCTAAGATTATCATTGTCTGGTAACAAGTGGTTTTAATGTGCAAAGCAGGAAAAAGTGAAATAAAACCTAAAATCTTCTTGGTACAAGTGTCCTATCACTTCAAATGCCTAAATAGTCTTGTTGCCTGTTACATTACCAAAAACGTTCTCCAAAGCTAGGGACTCTGCTGGAGAATAGGAGAATTAGACTGTCACATGTAAGATAAAAAAAACATGAATTTAGAATTTTAGTTGTGTTTTACATTAAACAACATGACTATTGTCAGGTTACCTGTCAGGACCTTGTACAAAATCCATCCATCCATTCATTATCTATACACCGCTTAATCCTCACTAGGGTCGTGGGGGGCTGGAGCCCATCCCAGCAGACTTAGGACACCCTAGACAGGTCGCCAGTCCATCGCAGGGCCACACTGAGAGACAGACAACCAAGCACACTCACATTCACACCTACGGACAATTTAGAATCACCAATTAACCTCAACATGTTTTTGGACTGTGTGGGAGGAAGCCGGAGAACCCGGAGAGAACCCACGCTGCACGGGGAGAACATGGAGACTCCACGCAGAAAGATTCTGCCCCCACCGGGAACCGGCAACCTTCTTGCTGATAGGCAACAGTGCTACCAACTGCACCACCCTGCAGCCCTGTACAAAATCCAACACTACACATTACGTACCTTTACATTATGTGCATTACGTTTCCTTCTTGTCCTGTTACATTGTAAGTGTGACTCACCAAACGCTAACTAAGATCTACCTCAAAATAACGCTGAAGCAGAACAGAGAAAGTTTTGACTTGTTCTCTAAAAGTGTGGAAGAAGAGAAATTCTCAGAGCCTTCGATCTGGAGTGTGTTATTTTTACATGCTGTATAAATGAATATCAGCTACATTTAAATCATTGTCAAACGAGTTCATACAATGCTGATTAATCCTATCAGCCGTGGTAGCAGTATGTTATACGGTGAGTGGTTTGCTGGAGTTGTCTTTGCAAGAAGGGGGAGACAAAAGTTTCTCACAGCAGATTAAATAAGACATGCAACACTACAATGTCAAGTTCTACACTGAAGTAAAGGTCATGCATTTAAAAGTAAGTAAAAGTATTATCAGCAAAATGTGCTTGTATGTATTAAAAGTGTAAGCACCCATTGTGCAGTAAAATGCACTGATTTAGTTGTATAATAGTTACATATGCATTATATTATAGGATTATTATAACTGCTATATTAATGTGAAGTTGGAGATCATTGAGGTGGAGCTAATTTTATCTACTTTACACACTGTCGAGCAGTTTAATCATAGGATGCTGTATTAATAACCTTCTCCTGCAAGCTAGCATTTGTATTTGTCTGATAATGATGCGAAGGAGTAAAAACCCCACTCCCACTTTGACTTCAAATGAAACACTAGTGACTGTAATGGCCCTGACTGAACAAAGTCGTGAACGTGTAAAACAGTCGAACCATTAAACCCTTAGAGATCTGTTTCCTGGACGTCTGCCTCTACATCTGACCCAACATCAGCTCTGGAAGTACCAATGTTCACCAGGTTGTTGCCCCCAGGTGGCCCGGAGAGAACGGGCAATAGGCGTCTCATAAGAGTGTGTTGAGTGCAGAATGTACAATCCTCTAAAGACAAAAAAAGTGCATTGTATCTTCTGTAGAAATTAATAACAGGTGTAAACAATGCCAAAGTCTCCAGCAAGGTGGTAAGTCTGATGATGAAAGTTATTGGAGAGGCTAAAAAGAGATGAAACGACAATCACATCAAGTTTGAGCATTATGAATACAACAGAATTCAATAAAAATAAGCTGATATCACACAGCTGAGGTACTATTTTGTTGCTTTCTTATTCATTTAAAGCAAACGAAAGTACTCAAGTGAACAAATTTGCAGGAAATTGGGTTCAAGAGAATAAATGAAGCCTTTATTGAAATGCTGGACTGCTACCACAAAATACTGCTGCTGTAAAATAGTCTACTGATTGTCTGAGTTAGACTTATTCCCAGTGGCAGGAGTTTATATGAGCAAACAGAAATGATCAGATATCAGTTTAATGTGACCTAGGAGTAGGTGATAACTTCCCTCCATGCTACCTTTTTGTTATGTCAAAAAGCTGAATGTAAATAGAGCTAGTGCCACAGTTCCCTGTCTGGTCCAGCTTTACCCTTCATGTTACCTGAGATAGTGAGAACGAGCGGCTGGCACTCTGAGGAGAAGCTGTGAGAGAAAACATAGACGTGATAAACACAGCTGTGGTTCCCTTGTGGACATGCTCTGCAGGAGGAATCACAAAGTGGGCTTGCTGATTGACAGCTTTCTGGGTGTAGCTGTGTTGGAGGTAGTAAACCTGAGCAGCAAAGAGCCTCCTGGGTACTGTGGTTTAACAGAGCAGCTGACTGTGAAGCCTGAGACCCCATAAAAGAGCGTAGAGATGGAGATCACTGGCTGAAACAGCAAATCTGTAAAGACACAGCAAGACGACTGATGGACACTTTGTTTAACTAATGCTGAGCAGTAACATCTACCAGAATGTCTCTGAAATAACATCAGAGAACACAGACACAACAAAACTCTAATCACTGAGACAAAGAGCTATGTGTGTGGGATGAAGCAGTGATGACCAGGATATATTTACAGTGGCAGTTTCTGTCATGAATAATTGTACAGATCAGCATCATGGCTGATGTCGCTGTAGCAGTATGAGGAGTGCCAGGACCTCAATGAAACACTTTCTCTCAACGCTATTCCCAACTGAGCTCTGAAGGACATGATTCCCCACACAGAGTTTGCTGCAGAATTGAGCTAAAACAGCAATGCCACATTTCACCTGTGGACAAACTAAATCTTTGGACTTTTGGACACTGGTTTCCATTCACCTTCCAGTGTGCTGGCACGACAACGGCCTACTTCTACCAGCCTGACATTATCAGACCCTGAACTGAGACAAGACAACATGTTTAATGTTTAATTCTTCACTTTAGAAACCGTTGCGTAAACAGTCTACTACAAGGTCCATTTTGAGCCAGATGGTTTGTGAAGTAGAACCTCTCAGAATCGCAGCTGCCTTAAATAACGATTTAGTGACCATCTTTGTTGCTTTTCAGCACCGCACTTGACTTTCATCTGGAGATAGATTTTGTCCTGTAGATATCTTGTAGATGTTCAGATTTTCAGTTTTAGCCATGACTGTATGTTTTGTAAGGTCAGTCGGTTTTGTGGTCTAGATGGGGCGACCGTGGCTCAGTGGGTAGAACAACTTGTCCATTAATTGTAGTTTGACCCTTCCATATGCTAAAACGTGCTCGGGCTAAAGGTGCTATAAAAGAGCAGACCATTTTCCATTTAGACTGAAATATTGTGACTGTTATTAGATGGTTTTCCTGGCCTCAGTGAATCATTTGTAAAAGATTAGCTTTTGTAACTTGTTTGTGTTAATGTTCAAACTGTAAGAAACACAATGAAAAAACACAGAGAGTAGGAGTGAGAGTGGACCTTTGAAATACATCTGATGGTTGCTAAACATGACCTAGTGTATGTCAAAGGTTCCTCCTTCACCTGAGCAGGTGAGTCCTGTAGGTGTGCAGGGCTTTCTAAGATGATTCATAGCTTACACAGTCCAACAGCGTGGACTCACTGTCTTTGCACTGGAACTGTTTTGTCCACTCAGGAGCTGTTGTGTTTTCATAGGGCGCCCCCTGGAGTTGTAAAGGAGCTAGAAAAGAACCCATGTCACTGTAAATCTATATAACCAGGAGAAGATGAAAGGATGCAATGTGATACCAAAACATTCACTTACAATCAGTCACTTTTCGTAATTACAAGTGCTGCTTTTTCTGTTATGTACAGACAGTGATGCAGACTAACTGAGCACATTTACTCAGGTACTTGTAGCTACTTTTTAATTTAAAATGCACTGTATTTTAGAGGCACATTTGTACTTTTTAGTTTACTATCAGAAGCTGTTGTCAGATTTGAAATTGAAAATTAGAACAAGAATATTCTGATACATTCTTCTTGTCTGGTCACCCAATAATTAAGAACAGCCTGTACAAGGAAGAGTCACTGCATATTTTTTACCTGACTGACATTAATGTGTAGAAATCAGTTTCAACTTTGACATGCGTGTTTTTTTAGGGGAGGAAATTCAGTTCAATTCAATTAATTTCAATTCAATTTTATTTGTATAGCGCATATTTACAACAACAAGTCATCTCGTAGCGCTTAACAAAGGCAGAAACAGAAACACCCAACAATCCAAAACATTTGGATTCCCTATATGCTTCAGCAGTCCGAATTCTTGTCTAAAAATAAAAATTGAATTGACTAAAGCAGAAATCCTCCAGATGCAGTGAATAGTTTTAATAAGCACTGTAACTCTTGGAACTGTCATTTTTTCAATAATGACTACCAAATAAAGTTGCTCTTCTTTTGATGTAAATAGAAAATTATGAGGTAACTCTCATTAATTCGATATTGACAGAAAACGATACACTTGATGCTGACTTATTTAAGTATGCACACTTTATTGTTAACCTTTGTTGACAAACACAGAGAGTTTGCTGTTGTTTGTATGGACTTAAAATGCAAATGTCATGAAAACATTTGTGAGTGAGGTAACCGTTGTCTGCTAACTGACAAACTCTACAACAATTTGCACAGTTTAGAAATCAACACACATTCAGCACAATGTGTAATTCACTGTCATATAACGGACATTCAACTAATGATATTTTGATCACATGGGAGAAGAATAAGCATTTCAAATTTCTACATGGAACAGTTTCTCTAAACTCTGTGTACTCGGTAAAACAGTATACATGATGCATGCATAATAAAGTGGCTTTTCATAGTCACACAACAACTGCATTTTGACAAAAGCTCCTTTGCTGCTCATAGCAGCCTTAGAAGCATAAAGCTATATGTTCCACAGAGTGGAATTATTCAGAGATGATAAGAGTCCTTACTTTTCAATGTCAATGAACAAATGCATCAAACACGTGGCAGAAAACATTACTTAGGAATGTCCCGTTTCTGATTTGCCACTTTCTAACAGGACCCGTCAAACTGAAGAGGATAGAGTCTGTAGGATGCGGCTGTGTACTCCACTCTTTGCTCAGATTATCGGCAGATCGAGGTTATCAGAGCTCAAATAAAGTACCAGGCAGCAAATCCAGCGAGGACGGCCACCCAGGCTGCCAGAGCCACCTGACAGGGTGGATGTCTGAGAAGCATCATGGCTAACTGGCAGGCATAAGTGGGATTTCCACTGGCAGCTGTACAGAGGAGGTGATGATGGAGA
The DNA here is from genome assembly GCF_000690725.1 of Stegastes partitus. Taxonomy (NCBI): domain Eukaryota; kingdom Metazoa; phylum Chordata; class Actinopteri; family Pomacentridae; genus Stegastes; species Stegastes partitus. Next base: position 2,994 of record NW_007579696.1, on the reverse strand, counting down.
GAGTGGGAGAAAAAATCATTCAAGGATGAGAACAGACAAAGCAAGAAGACTGAATTCATCATGGACAATGTAAATGCTCAACTTTAACCTCATCAGGTAGACTGCATCACTATGTGTACTCTATTTAATCTGCATAAAACAAATGACTTCTTACCCATTTTGGCTGCATAGTACGGGCACTTGTTGATATCACCGCCCTCCATGATCTCTGCATGACTGTGTCCAAAACCTGCATCTTGGACTTCTTCTTTTATGGTCTTTCCAATCCCATCCAGCTCTGTGAATACCTGTTTTCATAATAAAAGCATTTTTTTGTCATATTTTTTATCTTTTCCCTCCAAACAATGTGTTTTCTTGTCAACTTTTCATTGCATTGTGTTCCTTTATCATGATTATTTCTGTCATCACTCCCAGCATGTCCTCCCTGCTCCCTCACCATCATGTTGAAGCCAAAAGCCCGATTGGACTCGTCCACAAGCCTCTCTTTGGTCTCAACATCCAGCTCCAGCTCGTTCATCCTGCTTCTATACAGCTGCTTGAAGCCCTTGTGACTGTGGATTCCCTCAAACTGGTAGAAGTTGAGACCCTCTCCAGTCGAGGGGAGCTTCAGAGCCCTCTGAGCCACTTTCTTGAGGATCTGTCCCCCTGAGAGGTCGCCCATGTAGCGGGTGTAGGAGTGGGCCACCAACAACACTGGGTCCTTCTCTCCCACCTCGTGGATGCGATCCACGTATGGCTTGGTGCCTGCAGAGAGGCTGATCTGTGAGACAGAACACAGCTGTGGGCTTTCGAGTTGTTAAGATTTGAATATGAATGACTGCTGTAAGCTTAGTTCTGTTTTGGATTCAAGAAGACAATGTAGAGTTTTGATTAAAAGAAATAACTATAATAATACCTTAACACATTTTGCACACATAAGTTTGGTGGAAAAACCTTGGTAGTCATCACACTATTTAATTTCAGTCTTGGTTTAAGAGGCACCGATCAAGTTTCTCCTTGTAACCTTTAACTACTGCGACTGACTCACAGCTTCTGTGTGCTTCTGCTCACCTGGCTCTCCCAGTCCTCCCCATAGAAATACTCAAGGTCCCGACCCAGGGCCTCACGCCGGTGCAGCTCTGTAGGGAAATAGATTGGAGCGATGCTAGGATGATCTTTGTTCTTCTCAATCTCCTCCTCCATGGCAGAGTAGACGAAGTACAGAGCTTCTGTGCCTCTCTGACAACAGAGGAAGAGGAAGAAAAAAGTGGCAAACACATAAAACATAAACTTGAATGTCTGAAACAGTCACACATCACATACTGGTGAATTGTGGTTTTGATGTTCTCGACTGCAGAAGTTTTGCTAATTTCTTTGGAAATATTGTTTCTCACTGTTACAACCAAGGCAAAGCACACATCTAGATTGTATCACCCCAAATTTATAGTTACTGTTGGTGGTTGACCTATTTTTCCTGTTTGTTGCAGGTAATAAGTCGGTACACTGGCACCTGATCTGACGCTGTTGTGCACCTAAAAAGATCCAACGGCAGCCATTTCTGTAGGACTCTTCTATGCATCTGTATTTATTTGTTGTTGTTTTTCACCACAGAACACAAAATCTGCCATACCTCCACTGCAACACCTCCTAATTACACAAACTCACATCTCATTGGCCTCACTTTTTTTTGCCTTTATTTAGTGAATATTTGCTTTTTTTCCCCCTTTACATTTAGTCTCTGCTTTGCAAATTGAAATTTGATGTCTCTCCCTGATAAAGATAACATAAGATAAAAGTTCATTACTCCTGAAGGAAATTCCTGTGCCAGATATTGCTCAGAATAAACAAATGACATAACACAAGAAATGCAGTGCCTATAAAGTAAAAAGCAATAACGTATAAGTACGATAAATTACTGTGTATTGCATGCTGTACAACACAACACAACACTTTAACTATTTGACCAGGCTGTGCTACATAATTCTGCTTGCCAAAATGGATAGCATATTAGGCTGGCAACTCTCAAGGCAAGTGTCTTATGGATGAGCCAAGAATGCTGCAGGATTTGCTCATTTCCACTGTCTTACAGAAAGTATGTTTTGATAAGCCCTAATGCAGATAAGAGAACGTGTCAGTGAACCAGTACCTTAGGGTTACTGTGGTGTTTGTTAGTGGCAGAGAAAAAACCAGAGGAAGTGCATTAGATTTACTTCTTTAAAAATATAGTTATCTTCTTTAGTTATCATAACAAGTTGGACTTGTTGGGAAACCTGATAGCTGAACAGTCAGGCTGCAAACCACATGGCTGCAAATGCCAGCTGGCACGAGACTAACCGCGTGTCCTTTCCCTGCTCTGTTACCCCACATTTCATCTCTGTCTGTACTGGGACTATCAAATCCAAAACCAAAAAAAAAGTGGAATCACGATGTATGACACAGATGCAAGATACTACCTTGAACAGCTCTCTCTGGATGCGGCCCCTGAGGAAATCTTTGACAAACTGGCAGTTCTCTGCTCTGTCGTGGGACTCCTTGGTCCCCTCGGCTAACATCTCGGAGAGGTCGGTTGGACTTGGTGGGACAGGCGGTGAGAGGAAAGGGGACAGAACTTAGCACTTAGCTGTGTGTTTTAAATCATGTCTACAATTTGCCAGTTTCAGAACAAACAGCTGATCATTTCTTCCATACCTAAGAACATCTTCATCGTCGTCCACTACAATCCTCGCCCCTCCTTTCGTCACACCGTTGGGTACTGGCTCTGATGCCACTTTGGTTTCCATCTTGCTGGTTCTCTTCACCTTAAGAAGGCAGGAGAGAGATAAAGCTATATCATTCAAATTAGATGCTAACAGATAATGAAGTAGAATTCATAACTTTATTGTCATTGTGCTGCAGTGCAAGACGGCAATGCAACGAAATGTCCAAGGCACCCCCTGAGTAAAGACACAAGATTACTAGAAACCAAAACCAAAAAGTAAATCTCAGAATGTCGTTTTTGTCAAAAAAGGTCACGTT
>NW_007579695.1:121303-123994 GCF_000690725.1 Stegastes partitus | reverse complement strand
CAAACAATCTTTCTTTATCTTCATTCGGCTCCAACGCTTCGGCCTTGGAAGGCTGATATGTCACCACTTCTCCTGGATGCTATGCAGACAGATGTTCAGCCCCTCCCCTCCCCTACTCCTTGTCCTGTGAACTTTGTCTCTGGATCAGAACTCTTCGAAGTCGTCTCCATGGCAACTGCCGTGTCTCGTCACCAGCATCAGACGGCAGAGACAATGTTGAGTCTGAGCGGTGATGAAGTCCATGGACTTACACATATATGAAGACACACAACACACACACACTCCCTGGACTCAACGCCTTGGTTGGCTCCACCCCCTCTCCCTCCCTTGTTACAGTGCAGTATGCTGCAGGCTGATGTGACGCGCTCTCGTGGCTGTGCACTCCCCCCACTGTCTGAGCTGTGACACCTCCACTCCCCAACACGCTCCACCCTCCCACATGTGCAAGTCTTGAGTTTTGTTGTGATGTTTCCTTATGTTACTTATGTGATGAGGTGTTTTTTTTCCTAATCTCACACTGTGCCCCTCCAGAGGAGCCCAGTTTGGGACTTGCCTTTTTTTCCCCTCATTTTTCCTTCTTGTTTTTCCTTTTTCCTCTAATGATGAGGGGCGCCGGTTAGGCTGGCTGACCCGACAGCTCCTGTCTCCCCCCGTTATTTGTCTTTATGTTTCTTGGACGGGATGTAACTGTAAATGAAATTTCTCTGTAAAGGGATCAGTAAAGGCTCATCTCATATACAGAGCACTTACGACCTACAAAAAGTGGAAACTGCTGAAAACATCCAAATGGAAGTGGAACACAGACAACGGAGTAGTCCTGAGTGATAACCAGGGCGTGGACTCAGATGACCATGCCGGAGAAGCGGCCCAGAAGGTGGACATCAGCGAGGTGCTTGGTGCAATATCGTCGCTACATTCGGACCTGGCTTTCTTTAAGTCACACATCTGCAAAAAGGTAAGTAAACTCGCATGAGGAAACTGTGAAGGAGCTAAACGACGTGACTAACGGCGCTTCGGATACCATACAGCAACTAGAGGTCAAAGTCAGTAAACTCTCCGGACAAGTCGAAACCCTATCGGAAAAATGTCTAGACCTTGAGGGGCACTCTAAGAGACAGAACTTAGGGATAGTTGGCGTTACAGAGGGGGCACCACTGTCCACAATGGGCATCACAGCGGTAGAGACCCTCCTTCATTGACATCCAGGGATTTGAGACACCAGATTCAAGCTTCTACACGCAATTAATTTAGAAAATGATGTGCTGAATAGAGCCGGTTTTGTACATTCATATGAGTTTATTGTTTACATAAACAAGTTTGCACTAATAGCTGTTGACATTGAGCTTACTCTCTCTTTTTGTTAGCGCTCAATTTCATAGATACTTAATGCCCACATACTATACAACCATGGCCTATTCATATGTTTCATCCTAGGAAATTTGAAACCACTAAGGGACCTCCTAAGTCTCATCATCTGCCTCATGTGTGTTTTGTGTTGGGGGCCAAATTTTTCCTGGCAGAGCTCTACCAGTTAAGTGATATATGCTTAGGATTAAGATTTGTTTGTTGATGGGTTCACAGGACCCGTGGCATCTTTTGAATGTTCTTACATCTATGTTTCTTGTGTGGGTGTTAGGAGTGAGCTCCTAATTTAAAGGAAGTGGACCCAAAAATGCGACAATGGAGGTGGATTGTAAAAAGAGGGTTTTTATTGGGGGAAGGAGTGAGGACACCAAGAAAGCAGGAGGGGCAAGTGCCGGTGCACGCTGGACGTCGTGAGGGGAGGTGAGAGGGCTTAGGGGGCTCCAGCGAAGTGCTCCAGTGCAGGGGGAGGGAATCCGTATTCCGGGGAGAGGGTGCTCGTGACGGCTAGGATCCAGTGGGGGGAAACCTGGAGGGCTGCTGCTGGTGGTTGCCTCGAAATGGCTGGGCAGGAGAGAAGCTGAGGAGGCTCTGCAGAGAATGCCGACACAAAAAGCGTCAGCATTAAATTAAATAACAACAAACACGAGAACTTGAGAAGAAGCGTGGCCGATCTACCGCTTGTAAGGGAGTGAATCCTCTGGCCCCGCATCACGGGGAGAAGTGAGCTTAAAAGCAGCACTGATTGCGATACGGGACAGGTGTGGTGGATAACAAGCGAGCGAGTCCTCCTTGACCACAGCCCCGCCCAGCCTGAAAATGCAGAGCAAAACAAAAACACACAGGAAATCCAACTACCAACATAACGGCTCGAAACTAGAACCCCAACATATTGAGTTTTACATAATGCAATTCCTTCATTTCATTTGCTTTGTAAATGTGTGTTTAAAACAACCATTAAAAAAATATTTTCTTTATTGTAGAATGAAGACATATTACCATGTGGAGGACTTTTTCTTTGCTCTCTTTGTGATACTTGAGTTCTTCCATTTCCATCAAGTTACTTGAAGGTTACAGAATCACTGAATAACATTTATTCCTGAAAAGGACTCCTGAATAAATAGAGTCATGTTTAATAATACACAACATTTTGTTCTTTCAGGAATATGTTCAGACTTAAAAAGTGTTGAAATAAATTTTAGGATTGATGAGATGAATGTGAAAACAGACTTGATGTCAGATCAGGACAGATTATAATCAGCTCATCATGAACGTATTTAAATGTTAAATGGAATTATTTCAGGGTTACGGGGGTGGCCAGCTTTTCAT
>NW_007579695.1:117976-120267 GCF_000690725.1 Stegastes partitus | reverse complement strand
CTGACAATGTTTTCTGTGGCTGTTTCTTCACTAAGTGTCATTTAAATCATTTGAGGATATGACTTTGCATGGGCTCTGTCTTGTTTACGCAAACAAAATGTATTCATGGTTGGCTTAAAGGTTGAGGAAGCAGGCTCTTAAGTGTACACCACATTTGCTAGAAGTGTTCAGGATAAAATGTGTTTTCCAATATCCCTCAACAGCAATGTAAAGAAAAATGAAGAAGATGATTCTTTCTCTGGTCTTGACTCTGGAGCTGAAGCTGAGGTTGATTTCTCTGGCTGTTGTTTAAAGTGTCATTCAATCATTTGAGGATATAATTTTGCATTTCTATGTTTTGCTTCGGGCTGTGTTGTTTATTGAATAGCGATGATGTGAAGGTGATGAAGAAATTCACTGCTGATACCATTTTGTTGGTATATAAAAAGGTTTGTTGAAACAAGTACAGTATCTCAGACACCATGGTTTGTCTGTGAGAGGATTCAGAGCCAAAAAGAATCACCCTCTGGAATAAACTTAACTACTGGCTCACAGGCTCACAGGTACAGCCAAGATGAACAATATAGTTCGTAACCATTGAAGGAGATATTTCTCGAAACAGAGAAACATGAGTCTTTCAACAGAGAATCTTCGGCAGCACCTAAACTGGCTAGGTCTCTACTTGGGTCCATGCAGAAACATGTCAAACACATGAGTTAGAACAGCACATACCACATATTTTCCCCCTTAAAATAAAAAGTAACCTTCCTTCGCACCTTCCAGTAGACCTATCCCTGCCTAGCCCCAATATCCCTAGGCACCGAAAAAGAAAAAAACATGTGTCTATTTACCCAGTGACAGAAAATATAATTCCCCAAAGAAAATTGTAATGGCAATTTCAGGAAACCCCTTTCGTGTGCTGCTTGACTACTACTGATGGCTGAGTTGGATTTAGTCTTGACCCATGCAGATGAATGATGATGAGTAGAAGTGGATTTCATCAGTCCCGCTGAACAATTATTGCATTTATTGTTTGTTGAATTACAAGTCAAAATAAAATTAACAAAAGCTTTAAATGAAAAAGTCTTTAAGAAGGCCTAGTTCCTTGATGCAGGCACATGGTCAGAAAACTCTTTGCCTTCCTCAGCCACGCCCAGATGCTGTGGCAGCTCGTTCGGTAGCCTCGGCTCCACCTTCAGCTTCCTCAGTCAGGTGGAGCCAGCGTCTCTGGCCTCCTCTCGGTGGAGCTAAACACACTCATGGCCACTCACTCCCCCACAGGCACACATGCACTCTCTCCCTCTCACGCTCACATCCACACACCAACAACGAGAAATAACATATTAACACATAGCTCAATTTGGCTCCTACGTACCGACCCCTAATTGTGTTTGTAGAGGTGAACACAGATGGAGGTTTTGATCGTTGGAGAGAAATGGGGCTGTGTATGTTCGGGGATCTTTACTTTCAGAGCACCTTTGAATTGTTTCAGCAGCTCCAGGAGATTTATTAAATTCCAAAGATGGGTTTCTTTAGGTACCTTCTGTTACGGCCCCAGAGCCTCTATCTTCTCTCTGTCACTCTTCTCTTGCAGATTTCTGGCTGGGCGGAGCCTCCAATCTTCTAACCTGGGACACCTGGCCAGTCCCCCTGAGTATATAAGCCGACCTGCTGAGCCAGACCTGTCTCTCTTCTCCCATACCCAGCCGACCATGCTCTTGCGTTTGTGTCTCTTTGGTTTGTTTTGCACTGACAGCATGCACCACACATTGACCACTGCATTCATACACCCTCGCACACCGCTGACGCTCACAATCACACCTCATGATCCTACTTTGTTTTAATAAATAGCATTACGTCATAGTAGAACCCATCTGTGTGTCTTCTCCTTTGTTGCGGCCTAAGATCCAGTCGGAACACTTCAGGTCCAACATTTTGTTAAAACACATTTCCACAACTTTGAAAAGGCTGAGCCAGATAAGCTAGATATCTACTTTAGTAAGAGTATATTAGACAACGATGCCATTTCATTCTTGTATGGTACATTACAAGTCCACGATCAAGTGAACACAGAACCAATAAAAAGAAGTGGAAGGAGGAGCTGGGGTTGGAAATATCAGGACTGGGAGAGGGCATTGCAATTTGTTAACCAGTGTACTCTGAATGCAAGACAGCATTTGATACAGTTTAAAATTATTCACAGATTACATTATTCAAAGGTGAAATTGAGCAAAATCTACCAAGATCTGTCACCTATCTGTGATAAATGCAACTACGCAGAAGCAGACTTACTGCACAGCTTTGTGTTGTGT
>NW_007579695.1:103494-117459 GCF_000690725.1 Stegastes partitus | reverse complement strand
TTGCTTCTGTAAACATGACCAGACACCTCAAATCAAAGAGCACAGTCACCAGAGATTGGACTGAATGAAAACAACGCCGCAAACGTTGCATATTTCTGCTCCAAGTGGATGTGCTATATGACCCATTGAAATCAATCGAGATTTAAAATATTACTTTGTAATAACAGGCCTAATTAATAAACAGATTTGGTTGTAGAAAACTTAAGACTGATGTAGCTGTGGACATCTATATCATCAGAGATGAAGGCAGAGCAGTCAGGCTACACGACAAAACCAACAAATATTGACTGACCTCTCAAATTCAGTTCATTTTCTGTAGACTTCAAAGCAGCACATACATGAAGTCATTAATGTTTGCTTTGAAATGTTTTTTTTTTTAGGGATCACTCACTGACTAATCCCAGGAATAGTCTCCTACAAAATCTGCCTCACACTAACATTACATGTGATATTGATACATATCATTACTGTTACCCCAAACGCAGGCCCGGACTTTGATTTAACACAGTGTCAGCGAGTTCTCAAAACCTCAGTGGTAAAATACACAGTAAAATCTTCCATCCATAGTGCTGAAAAATCTTTGGTGGAGGACATTCTATCTGCGTTGTCTCATTTTTGTTTTTGTCTTATTGCATAGAAAAGTCTGCAAAATGATGGGTGTCTCCACGTTTCACAAACATCTATACTTTCTCAGTGTTTTAAAGCACTTTAAAGGCCAATTCCAACAAAAGTGATGCCCTCAAACCAAAGTCCCCCCCACAAGTCACGACACCACTGTCAACACATTCCTCACTTGTACCAGGACTTTTCATACAGTAAAACTCAGACACAACACTCTTGCACCAAGAAGACGTTGTTGGTGTCGCTAACTGTGTTTTTCAAACGGGCCATCAAACATTCTGTTTCTTAGCACACTCTACATTCAGCTGCTTACTCTCACTTTTGTAAATGGTTTCAAAGTATTTCATTAAAGAATTAGACCCATGAAAAGCATGAATGGCATGTGGGTGTCCAAGCAGCAGGTGCTTCTGGAACTGGTGACTCCGGCAGGTCGGTGTGGTCTTGTTGGTGTTGTTCTTCTTCTGAAGCAAATTATTATGATGAGCCCAGGCACAAATACTATCCCAGAAAATCTTTGAAAAACTACGAGAAAAGAAAAGATGTTCTTCTCATTCAATGTTAGTGTTACAAAATTCTCATGCTTTATCATCTACGTAAATTTGGAGCCTAAGAATTCTTTACAGGAATAAATGTTATTATTTTTTGAAATGGACTTCTTTTGCTCTGTGAGGGATATGAAAGTTTAGATAATTGCACCTAACTTTCTGAATATTTTTGCTGGTGAATTCTTCCAAAATATTTTGTCTTCTCAAGAGCGAGGGAAAACATGCTTTGGATTGTACGTTTCGCAAAAAATGTGTTATTAATTTATTATTATTTTTTTTTTAAATGTACAAATGGACTCTTCTTCTTCTTCTACGTCTTCTTCTTCTGCTACATCTTCTTCTTCTACGTCTTTTTCTTCTACGTCTTCTTCTTCGGCTACATCTTCTTCTTCTACGTCTTTTTCTTCTACGTCTTCTTCTTCTTCTACGTCTTCTTCTTCTACATCATTTTCTTCTTCTACGTCTTCTTCTTCTTCTTCGTCGCCTGCGTCTTCTTTCAGTAATCCGTAGAGTTTCTTCTTCAGAAAGGTGGGTTTTAAAATGCTTTCCAGCGTTTAAATCTCCAAAAACTTTAGCTTCGAAGCGTTTAGGGTCGTTTTGCAAAAGTCTTTTTCGTCCAAGAGCAAAAATACACCGCGTAGATAAAGTACGCACGCACGCGCCTGTACGTGAGAAATGTCGCTGTGTTGCTCAATAAATAATCGATGCTGTCGGTTTATTAGTTTCTATCGTTGGTTGTCNGCCCCCATCCTCCCAAGTGTCGGAGAAGAGGACCGACGGAGGAGGAGGAAGAGAGGAACCTCCATGGAAGCCGCACTGCAGGACTAACTGGTTACTCTTTGGCTTGACCAGGATTTTTCTCTAGCCCTGGACTAGGAACATTTTAAATTGTCTTTTTAACAACTCCAGCCTGTTACTAAACCTTGTCATCCTTTTAATCAGCATCACATTGAATATTTATATAGAGTGCTCCCCCTGGGACTCAGTGTATTTGGGGTTCCCCACCCCTATTACATTTAATTTCACTTGCTCAGGCTTTGCTGACCAACTTTTGTCTTTGCTGACCAAGTTTTGTCAAGATCCCAGCTTCAGCCTCTGCCTGGCTCCCTTTTGGTCTCCCTCTCGCCCAGCCTGAGCCTCGGCGTCTGCCTCTGTCTGTCTGTCTGTCTGTCTGTCTGTCTGTCTGTCTGTCTCTCTCTCTCTCTATGCCTCTGTCTGTCTCTCTCTCTGGCTGCCAGTAATCAAGCCACGCTCATCAGGTCAATCACAGACTGCGACTATTAGCTCATCTGACCCTGATCACCACAGCTCCCTTTAAGAATCAGCTCTTTCCTTCACTCTGCACCAGGTCATTCCATTCACCGGTTTCATAGCCATGTGTCAACCCATCTCCAGCCAGCCTTTTCCTGCCACTGATATCCATCCTGCATCCAGCCGGCATTCCTTCAGCCTGCCTTCAGCCTGCCTCTGTCCCACAACTTGTATTTCCCAAAGCCCGCCTACCCTTTCCCCCCCACTGTTTTTCCAGTTTAGTTCTGTATTTTTCCATAGTTTAATTAGTTTGTTTTTAGTATTTTCCCAGTTCCCCTGTTTTCATTAGTCTTCCTTAAGTTTCCTTTGAGTTCAGTTATAATTCCATTCCTGTTTGTATTTTGTTTATTATTTTCCTTTAAAAAAATCCCACTTTATTGCAATCTGTCCCTGGCTGCCACGTGTCTGCACTTGGGTCCAAACCTGATTCATGACCGTACGACCTGGCCAGTCATGGACCCAGCAGACACAGAACCCAGCTGTGATTTTTCTTCACCCCTCCAGCAGGCTGTAACCAGCCAGGGGGTGTTAATAAGCAACCATGACCGAACCTTACAAACCCTGTCACATATTAATCAAACCTAACTCGGTAAAATTAGCCTCCTCAGCAGCCAGTAGACGCTCTGTCATCACAGCTACCTCAACCTGCCTCTATTCAGTCACCCAGCAACCAGGCAGCTAGCACCCAGTTCACACCACCACCCACGATACTCTCAAATCCTGCCCTATCAGATACCTTTTCTGCTGATGCCAGGAAGTTTCCCTTCTGGGGAACTCACCTAGCCATAAAATTAACCCCTGGTAGACGGTAAGGTTCCCGACGTAGACAAGGTCCCCAGTCATCCCCCCATCTTCATCTCCTCCATCAAGCTCTCATCCTTTTTGCTCGATAGAGCCCTTGGACTAGACAATTTTCAGTCAATCCCAGCCAGTTTACCGCCTGAACCTGCTCCCAGGGTCTTCAGGGAGCCACTTCCTGGAAACCTTTCCAGGAAAAAACATGGCCCCCAAGTGACACCACACCTCGCCGCTCCCTAGCGTCACAGAGGTCCTACTGCTGAGCGTTGCGGCAGTCCCTGAGGCCCCACCATACCAATCCTGCTTTCTGGCTATCTCTAGGCGGGTTGACGCCACCACTGATCCTGTTCCTGTTCCCGAGCAGGCTGATGCCATCTCCGCTGACCTTGTACCCAAGCAGAGTGACGCCTCTTCAATCAGGGCCAAATACTGGGACCTACCAGAGTCGACTGACACTTCCACTGGAGTAAAGACTGTTCCAGAGTCAGCCGACTACTGGCAAAGAGACTGCTTCAGCCTCTCCTGCTAATGAGCCTCCACCAGCAGTGGCCTTCCCAGCCCCAGAGCGGCTCCGCCGTCGCCAGTCCTCGATCTAGCCTCCAGAGGGGTCCTGTCTCCTTCGTTGCCGGCCTCCTGATAGGTTCCGCCGCCCGCCTCCAGCCCGACTGCCCAAGGGTCTCTGTCTTGTCCATTGTCGGCCTCCTGATAGGTTTCATTGCCACAGGCCTCCAGTCCGACCTCCTGATGGGTTCCTCTGCCGTCTGATCCAGTTTGACTACCTCTGTGGTTCCACCTCCGCGGCCATCTTAACACTGACACTATGCATTACTGTCGTTTGAGTCACACACTGCTACATTTTGCATGTTGTTTGGATGTGCGGCACCTGGTTATGGGATGCTTTCACAAATTATTATTGCTTCTACAAAGTGAAATATTTTTGAAAGATTTTCAGGTCAATCACTGTGGCAACCAATATTTTCCAATTATTGAGTTTTACATACTGCAATTCCTGTATTTCATTTGCTTTTTAAATTCATGCTAAGACAACCAATTTGTTTGTTTTTTGTTTTTGTTGTTTTTTTTCGTAGAATGAAGCCATATTATTGTGGGGAGAACTTTTTCTTTGCTCTCTTTGTGTGATAGTTACTTGAGTTCTTCTTCGATTTTCTTAATGTTACTTGAAGGTCATGCCCTCCACTTCTGGCTCCACCTAGTGACAGTAAGCTCTTACAACATTTAATAGCTAGTCTGGATATGTGATACAGATATCTGCAATGTAATTAGGACAAATCACATCACTTTCCCTATTAATGTGTACGGGGTTTTAATCTATTTTTAGATATCTACAATTTCGTTCTGACTAGATGTAATTCCAGTTCAAGATATCTATAACATAATTTTGACTAGTTAAAACGTAATTAGAGATATCTACAAATGCCATTACAGATATCTTTACTGGAGGGGAGTTGAAGATATCTTGATTTGGAATTGTGACTAGTCAGAATCTTCCGTAAACTACCTCTTGTTAGTGAGCCCTGGCCCAGTCTGTTAGTCTGATTCCCTGTCTCCGTTCTGTTCGTTAATCCTGTTTTTGTTTTTTTTTTAGTGATGAAGAGATGAAGCCTCATGAAGCACTGAAGCTTTCCATCCCACTAGTTCCCACACAGGCTGAAGCATCATGGAACTTCATTTGCTCTACTTGCGCCATCAAGTGGATGATAAATGTAAAGCAGGTGGTGATTCAAATGACAGCGTGGCTTCACAGTGTGAAGCTCTGACATAATTTGTGCTTAATGATTATGCCAATAAACAAAATCGTGCTTGTGTTCCTTGTGTTTGGGGGCTATTTATTCATTTTTATTTAAGAACAGCAACTTTTCAACACTGCTTGGCTTCAGGTGGTCTCTTTTTTTTTTTTTTTTTTTTGAAAGATTTTTTAATCTGCTTTTGAAAATCCAACATCTTTGGAACACAACAAACACTTCACCTTTTAAAATGCCAGAATGTGGAAGATGGATATTAATACAAGGGTTATGTAATGCAATATTACATTCATATTTATTTCTAAAATTTAACATATCACATTATTATTATTCTGTGCCAGATCAGGACAGATAATCAGCTCATCATGAAAGTATTTAAATGTTAAATGGAATTATTTCAGGGTTACGGGGGTGGCCANGAGGACTACAAGGGTTCTGGTTGGAGATCTTCTCTTTTTTGACAAAGGTCCTGAAGCTGCAAATGAAACCCGATCCAGTGATTGTCTTATTTGGCATCTCAGAAACTTCAAAAAACTTCTCGAAAGCTCAACATTGTTTACTCTCTCATGCAGTTGTTTGTGCCAAGAAACTGATTCTGCAGCATTGGAAGGAGTAAGAAGGTCCGTCTTTCAGCCACTGGACAACAGTACGAACAGATACCCTCCACCTAGAGAAAATAAGACATGTCTTGATAGACATATTGGAGGAATATAAGAAGATCTGGGGACCTATGATCACCTTCTTAAAGGTAAAGTAGACTACCGGTCACTTATACAGCACTAACATGGAGCGTCACGGGGAAGTACACCTCAGGGCCTCGGAGGGGGGGTTGTTTCTCTGTCAGTATGTATGTTTGTTATATACTAATAAGGACAAACCAAGGAAGTCCTGATTTGCACAATTTGTTGTATATGTACCAGACTTTTTTTTTGCTTGCTTCCTAATAAAAATATTTGAACAGGATGTACAGTGCCTGTTTATGGGATACTTCCACAAATTATTATTGTTTGTTCAATGTTTCTTAAAGGTTTTCAGTAAAATCGCTACGGTGAGCAACACATTCCAATAAATGTTTAAAATAATGAGTTTTACATAATGCAATTCCTTCATTTCATTTGCTTTGTAAATGTGTGTTTAAAACAATCATTAAAAAAATCTTTTCTCTAATATAGAATGAAGACATATGACCATGTGGAGGACTTGTTCTTTGCTAACCCTTGACTCTGTAGCTGAAACTGAAGTTGTTTTCTCTGGCTGTTGTTTAACCAATGGAGGACATAGTTTTGCATTTATACATTTTTTTTTTACAAAAAGGCTAATTCATGGTAACTTTAAACCAAATATACAAAGGACCCTTCTTGAAACGTCATTTAATTTCCTTGAGGATATAACTTTGCATGAGCTGAAGCAACTGTTTCTGTGTGTCTGCTATTCATTTTCAGTGAGAATTAAGTCATATTTTAGATAACTGATTGGCTCACGTGCACGTCCTGCTGGTCTTTATACAGTTTTGATGCTACATTAGATGCTTAATTTCACTTGTTCACACTTCGTTGACCAACTTTGGGTGTCAGTCAACATGTAACTGTATTGAATGTGGTGCAAAACTCTGTAGTGAGGCCAAGATAGGAACAACAAATGAGTCAACTAATTCATTTACAAAAAAAAAACTCTCTTATTCTTTGCTGGGTTCAGTAGAGAAGCTGTATGTTTGGTGTTTATGTGCTCCAGATNCCGTGTAGGTGTCCATTGCCAGAAATGTACAGAGCCCCAAAGCTACACAAAGACACAAAGGATCACAAAGACACAAGTTCATTATTTAACTAGAATCATCTTTCATTTTCACAATTTATTTTTATTTTCCACATATTTAACCATTTACATACAAACATGATCAACTCAGTAGGCTTGCAGTCATCCTCAAATGTATTCATACCCTCCCATTAAAGAAGGAAAAAAACAGCTGTCACTGAAATAAATTGAAATTGACAAAAGTAATAATAAATAAAATTTTACTGAAAATCATGACATTGCTTTTGAATTGTGGGAGCCAATCACTGCAATCAAGTGTTTTCTGTAACTCTCAATCAGACTTCTGCACCTGTTGACAGGTATTCTGGCCCACTGCTTATCAGCAAAGTGCTCTAATTTGTCAGGGACAGTTCTGTTTGTTTGTTTTTTAAAATTATTCTTTTCAACCACAATGAAAAAGCAATGTCTTATTTCTATAAATTATAACACTTGACTTCAGTGATTGGCTAGGGTTGTTCAACAAGATAGCAGTTTGCGGGTCCCATCATCTGCAAGGTGACTCAGTGGTTTGCATTGTTGCCTCGCAGCCAGAAGGTCGCCAGTTCATGTCCCGGTGAAGATACCTTGGATCTTTCTGCGTGGAGTTTGCATGTTCTCCCCGTGCAGCGTGGGTTCTCTCCGGGTTCTCCGGCTTCCTCCCGCACAGTCCAAAAACATGTTGAGGTTCATTGGTGATTCTAAATTGTCTGTAGGTGTGAATGTGAGTGTGCTTGGTTGTCTGCCTCTAAATGTAGCCCTGTGATAGACTGGTGACCTGTCCAGGGTGTCCCCTGCCTTCACCCTGAGTCAGCTGGGATAGACTCCAGGCCCCTGTGACCCTAGTGAGGATTAAGCGGTGTGTAGATAATGGATGGATGGGTCCCATCATGCTTGTTTGTTTTTAATTTTTCTGTTGAACCACAATTCAAAAGCAATGTCATGATTTTCAGTAATTTTTTATTATTACTTTTGTCAGTTTCAACTTATTTCAGTGACAGCTGTTTTTTTCCTTCTTTAATGGGAGGGTATGAATACATTAGAGGATGACTGTACATCTCTGCATACAGATTTGTATACAGATAATATGATTAAACAGAAATCCCGATATTCTTCTGTGAAGTGTCATCAGTTTTACAGTAATTAACTGTTAAAGTAAATTACAACTGTGACACTGTAAAAATACAGTAAAATACTAGAAACCACAGCTGCCAATTTGGTGTAATTTTACCTAAAAATATCTCACAGGTGTAATCTGGCAACAACATCTTTACCAGGCAGTCTAATCTGGAGCCTCATCTTTCCTTCTTGCCATTATGTGCTACAGGAAGCACTACTCCTCTTCTGTTATCGTGTTTGTGCCAAATCTGTTCAGTAGTTGAAATGGGGATAGACGAAGATAAGAGGAGAATGAGTGGATGAAGAGAGGACGAACGAGGGCTTATTCATCCTCTTCGCTCCACTTGACAGAGGTGTTTGTGTGTTTACTGTCTAAAACAGCACAATGCAGCGTTATGCAAAGCGAGGAGCTATTTTTATAAAGCACTGACTGATGTAAATACTTCCTCCATGTATCTGCTGACAGTAGAAGCCGACCTTCATCGTTCCAAGAATAATGAAGTAAGCTCACAGGCAGTATGGATTTATTTATAATGTTCAAATGTAAATCCTGACACGTTGCATCTGCATGTGAGAATTAGTGTGGGGACAAGGAGAGCTTGTCAAGTTTACAAGTGGGCCTTTATATTTTTAAACTACAGCTGTAAAATAGCAAGAGAGTTGAAGTATGATTGTCTTTCTAAAGGGAATAAAATGTGAGAATAGCTTTGATAAAAAGGACTTTTAGCCTTATTGACCAGGATGAGGAGAATTTATTGGCTGACAATCAAAAGAGACTGAAGTAAGTATTGTGGGCTGCTGACCTCGGAGGCCAGAGGTCACATTTACTCAAGTACTGCACAGGTATTTACTCAAGTATTTCTGTTATTAGTAGTACCCTCACTACTTTTCAGAGGCACATTACTCGCCTGCATTGATTAGAAACCTTGTTGCTTTGAAGATCAGGGTTTATCAGTTTATATGATGCTTTATGATCTTATTGACTCAGTTAGTAGGCATGTTCTGACTCCTGTCAGTGACTGAAAATGTTAAGCTCCCCCTGTTGGTGATTTTGAGTTACTGCGGCTTTAAGGATCAGGCACTGTAAGTGTTTATGCATAAGCTGCAAGTGCTCCACCACAGAGAGTTGGTTGTCTGGAGTGGAACNAATTAAAGCTGCAAGCAGCGTTTGTCGGGTCCTCGGTCCGCGCTGCGACCGCATGCCCGTCTGACCGTTCTTCAAGTTAAACCTGCTTTAACCCTAGAACACTAACGCTAAAATTAGTCACACTATCACTAACGCCGGGCAGATGTAAATGAACATTAGCTACATGTTAATCACTTGTTAGCACTGCAGAGAAACTAGGCCTGTGACAGGATGACAGCTGTGGATGAAATGGGGCAGAGGATGTGGCCGGTCTGAATGTTGTTTCCCTTGAAAAGTGCAAAGAGCGCCTCATTTCAACACATAAACACTAGCATTGGGTAAATTCCACCCATAAAATATGTTGCCCTCTATCACTAACGCCGGGTGAAAATCACCCGAACGCATGCCTCTTGAATAAACCATAGATGGGAGGTGGGAAACAAACATACCATTAATGACATCAATGAGCAGCCTGAAGCTAAACAAGGACCCACGCAACTCAGACAGCAGCAACACAATGAAAATCACATGATAAAAATCATGTGGGTGAAAATCACCCGGCGTTAGTGTTCTAGGGTTAAGGTGAAGGAGCCATGTTTGTGTCTCTGCTCAGCCTGTCAGTGAGTCACATGACCAGCTGCACTGCGCTGTGATGATGTCATCGTTCTTCGTGCCCCTGACTGAGAGAGTGAGAGTTTTACTTACTGACTTTTGCTGTGTCAGTTGGTCATCCACACAAAAAACTAAAGGTCCTACAGCTTTAAAAATGACACTGAGGGCTTCCTAACAAGATTTCCCACAAAAATATGCTGTTTTTACACATATTTGGTGAAAATTGTGGCTGTATGGGACAGTTAAAGTGAGTAAAACTCTCAGCTCTCTCAGCCAGGGGAATGCTGAACGATGACATCATCACAGCTCAGTGCAGCAGGTCATGTGACTCACTGACAGGCTGAGGCTTAAAAGACAGAGAAAAATGGCTCCTTCAACTTAAAGCAGGTTTAAATTGTGTCAAAATGCAGGTCAGACGGGCATGAGGGTCCAACGCAGACCGAGGACCCGACCAACGCTGCTTGCAGCTTTAATTAATGAGTTTTACATAATAAAATTAATTTCATTTCATTTGCTTTGTAAATTCGTGTTAAAACAACCATTAAAAAAATATTTTCTTTATTGTAGAATGAAGACATATTACCATGTGGAGGACTTTTTCTTTGCTCTCTTTGTGATACTTGAGTTCTTCCATTTCCATNTCACACCCTACTATTGGAGAAAGAGGATGAACAAACACACACACATTTCATTATCTGTCCTCACTTCTTATCTTCCTCTTCTTACCTCCATGCCAGCTCTGTATTCTGAACAGATATGACACGTGCTGTTGGCACAGAAAGATGTCAAGTTTACTTGAAAAGAGAGGGAGCGTTAACAGATTATACTAAAGTAAAGTGATGTCTGTAACTGTGTGTTTGCTTTCCAAAACAGACCAATGTGGCTTCATGCAAACAGAGCAGCTGTGTAGTGATTTGTTTAAAAAGGAAACAGCACACCAAAATCAATGAAGATGTTTTATTAACATGAGCTAAAAAAAAACAAAAACAAAGATGAAGAAATCATAGTAAACGCACAAGGTTCATATAGAGCCCCTTAAACAGCATTTAGTCATTATAGTTCTGAAACTTTGCTGCAAAGTTTCATAGAGTTCACTGGAGACTTTAATACATCTGAACAGGAGCAGTCCGGCTGCAGAGTCTTTGGCCAACCAGCTGTCTCTACGACAGGATGCAGCTGTTGTTCTTCCTCAGAGGAGCTCTCCTCTTCGCCGCTGCTCTGGGCTCCGTGTCTCTGCGCCTCCGCATCGCAGGGCTCAGCCGGTGCGGCAGGTTCACCTGCTGCAGCATTGCGCGGAACACTCCCACCGTGTTTGCACCTGTGCGCGCTGACGCCTCCACAAAGCCGGCATCCCACTGCTCCTCCACCGTGTCCATGGCTTCACCCGCGAGCAGCACGCGACCCTCGGCCTCCGTCAGGTCCGCCTTGCTGCCAACCACGGTGATGGGCGCGCTCTTGCCGCCCCGCAGGTCCAGGATCTCGTCGCGGAGCCGCCGCACCTCCTCGAAGGAGCCGGGGTCGTCCACCGCGTACACCAGGGCGAAGGCGTCGCTGTGTCGGATGCAGAGCTCCCGCATGGCCGGGAACGAGTAGCTCCCGCTCGTGTCCAGGATCTCCAGGCGCATTTTCCCGGATCCGTCGGTGTCGTACTCCAGCACGTGGAGCTCCTCCACCGTGCGCTTGTACTTGTGCTCGAAGCGGTCGTGGAGGAACCGGCGGATGAGCGCGCTCTTACCGACCCCCGCAGCGCCCAGGAACACCAGGCGCACCGTGTTAGGACGCGCCGACGCAGACATGCTGAGCTGATCTCAGTGCGCACAGAGGCTCCTCCAGAGGAGAGATGAGAGCTGCTGCTGATCTTGAGTCCTGAGTCCTCCTCCGGTGTGCATTCATGAGTATTTATAGCTGCTCTCCACCGGGACCCCACCCCAACTGTTGCGCACGATTCAGCACGATTCAAAACACACGGTGAAGACCAGCCGGTGACGTGTGGCAGCATGGAAACATAACATGGTTTATGAATTTAGTGTTTTTATTGATCTGTCAACAATCAGCAGTCATAGAGGGACTCATGCTGGACACACCAACACGTGGTCCCGTGCGCACCATGACACATGGAACCTCAACACCACCACAGAGACCACTGACAGACCAACTCACTTGAATTGCTTTAATTGGTCACGTGATTGAAATAAGTTCATCCAATTTATGTAAACAAGTTATATGAATGCTACTGGTTTAAGTTTGAGCTGCTGAAATGTTTTGACTTTTCTGGAAAGTCAGCTTTAAGTTTTCAAATTTGTCAACTGAAGTAATCGCTTTAGCCAGATAGAAAATAAACCTAATTTAGTTCTTAAACCAAAAAATCCTACTGGAAGTAAATGGCAGTTGAGTTGCTGCAGAAGAATTTGAAGGAGCATAGATGTCAGAAGCATAAAGGGTTAGTGAACCTCGTTTTCTGTTATGTTTACATTTACATCTGAGTTTAAAAGGGACAAAATGTAATTTCAAATTGATAGAATCCACAAAAGTAAACTGGCTTCATCCAAAGCAGAACGATACAGGAAATGTATTCAAACCAGTACATTACTTCTTCAGCTACAGCTCAGATACACTTTTTACAGATTTCTCAGGAACGCAACAGTTCATAAATGTGCTGATCATATTAGCTGATATTTGTGAATCAAATAAGTTAGCCTGTTTATTAGTGAAAGATAAAGCTTATTTACATTTTAGTTTAGGGAAGTAAAAGCAACAAAGCTGTAGCTTGAAAAGCACCACTGACCTTGACACAAAGGCAGCGGTAGACCACTGGAGGCAAGTCTCAGAGTAGTTAAAATACAGTAAAACATCAAATTAGCTTTGAAAATATTGACTAACAGTGCTACTTTCCAGGTCATTTAAAATTAATGTGTTCAACAGTAAATGTAAAGTGAATGTTCAGGATTAAAAAGTGCATTAGCCTTAAAACTGTAAACAGTCAACAGAGTTCTACGTCACCGGTCAGTCTACTCATCACGACTTTGCACTCAGTGGCCATACCTTTGTTTAGTTTTTCCCTCTTTTTCCCGTATTGGATTTGCTTTTGGTTCCTCCTTATTGTGTTCTCAGGAACTCACAGTCTGAAGTCATAAAGCCGCGATCATTCATGCAAGGCACCAACACGTGCAGTCGTATTTACACCAGGAGTGAGTCATGGAAGGTTTGTCTTTAATGATGGTCCGCTCAGACGGATCCGCTGTTTGATGCAAGCACACATTATTGTATAATTATCACCCGTTGAATAGCAGGTACGTCCTGTTATTAAAAAAAACAGTACACCAGTTTCAGACGACATATTCTGGATAATTTCCGCAGCACAGTAAATACCGGCTCAGTGGGCCACACCTGGGCGGACTTCTTGAGAAACGGTGTGGAGTGATAAAATCAGAGATACACTGACAGCACAGCAGATGGGCAGCAAGAGAGGGAGTAGTCAGGTTTGCAGGATACATTAATAAGATTTTAGAACGTCTAACTTCCTAATTTTATTCCCTGAAACGTGTAATTGTTGTCACAAGATACAGTACAATACTATCTGGCAGGACGTGACTATCACTGGGTAAATAGCTGCTGTGATAATTTGTCAATGTGTGCGTGCATTTGTGTGTGTGTGTGCCATAGTTTGTTCTCTCCCTTATCTCTGCCCTTGAAGAAGGTCAGTATGCGCAGTAATATAAAGGAGCAAATAAGACAGGAACAAATTAAATAAAAAAAGAGCAAACTCACCTGAGCCACCAGTCACAGCAGCACTTTAAACAACTTTTAGGCATCTTTTAATACAAACCTGTTTCATTAGGTAGACCTACTGGGATACACTGCAGCATTTTTGCAAAGTAAACACTTATTGTGCATCAGTTTTTCAGTAGGTGGTGTCTCCACAACACTGCCAAGAGTGATGATAAACTATTAAATGTACATTACATGGTGTGTTATAGTATGTAGGCAACTGAAAATCCCATCTCATTCCAAACTTACGGAGATCAGTATTGCTTTTATTCGGCCGCAAGAGCTTTGGTGAGGTGAAGTAATGATGTTAGGTGGCTCTTAGTCAGTAGTGAAGGTCAGTGATACTTAAAGGGTGCCAGCTGGTCACAGTGAAATGAAATGTAGTCACACTGGGAGCTCTGTAGTTTGTTTATACAGCAAATGTTTAATAATGTGTCTTTGCTGTTGTTCAGTTCATTTGAATAATTTCAAATTAAACTGAGTCCTTGGTATTTTATTGTTTATTAATTTTACC
>NW_007579695.1:99777-100844 GCF_000690725.1 Stegastes partitus | reverse complement strand
TTGAGTTACTGCGGCTTTAAGGATCAGGCACTGTAAGTGTTTATGCATAAGCTGCAAGTGCTCCACCACAGAGAGTTGGTTGTCTGGAGTGGAACCAACAGTGAGCACAGATACAAATGATTATTTTACTTGTTTGTGGCACTGTGATCTGGAAGATGGCGTTTGAGATGTTTGTTTTATGTCACGAAAACCCTAACCATATGGCTGTTTGCTGTGTTTACACTGTTACTTACCTGTGGAAGCATACTGTAAAGGAAGGTGTTTGCCTTATTTAATAGTGTGGTGTACTTACCTGTTTTATAACCTGGAAAAGAAGAAGGAAAGTGTGACCAGTGTTGTTGCATATATTTAATTTCGAATTGTAACACTGTGTATATTTCATTGCGTTGCAGTTTTACAAAAAAGGACTGAGAAGATTCAGTAAAGCAACTTCATTCAAATCTACTGGGTCTCTCAAGTTTGTTATCTGTCAGCCAGGACAGAATAAAACAATTCAAACTACCTTCACTTCAACCACCTGCAAGGTAAAGTGGTGCTCATACCCTTCAATGATGACAATAACTCAAAAACATACTGTATATTTTGTTATTTAAAGTATATTTTGCACTCTGGTACATCCATCCATCATCTATACATCGCTTCATCCTCACTAGGGCCGCGGGGGGCTGGAGCCTATCCCAGCTGACTTAGGGGATACCTGGACAGGTCACCAGTCTATCACAGGGCTACACTTAGAGACAGACAACCAAGCACGCTCACATTCACACCTACGGACAATTTAGAATCACCAATTAACCTCAACATGTTTTTGGACTGTGTGAGAGGAAGCCGGAGAACCTGGAGAGAACCCACACTGCACGGGGAGAACATGGAGACTCCACGTGAACCAGCGACCTTCTAGCTGCGAGGCAATGGTGCTAACCACCGAGTCACCTTCCAACCCCACTCTGGTACACTTGTACTTAATTAAAATCTGTAAATCTCTGACTCACACCCTACTATTGGAGAAAGAGGATGAACAAACACACACACATTTCATTATCTGTCCTCACTTCTTATCTTCCTCT
>NW_007579695.1:62641-96466 GCF_000690725.1 Stegastes partitus | reverse complement strand
CATCATTCCTTTTCAGTTTAATGCATTGAGACGTGTTGAAACAAGAAAATGTCTTTCTCAAGCTCATTTTACAGAACTGGAAACACATTATTTTGTAAAAGCTAATTGTATGCTGCAACGATAACATTTCCCTTTACCGGAACTAGATAAAACCAGGAAAAAAAGAGGTGTCCGGATACTTTTGGTCATGTAGTGCACATGGTTAAATCACTTGTGAATACCTGTCGCTGCACTAGATGGCAGCAGTAGACACATTAAAACAATGCAGAGACAGATACCGTGGTCGTGGAGATAAACACTGGAAAGTTACCGCTGTTAAAATATGAGATACGGGTGGAAGTCGCAGCATCACGGTTCAACAAACTACCAGATAAAACCACATGTTGGCATGTCAGAGAAGGGAAACAGGTGAAAATATTTAAATCAATAATGACTCAATATTGTGGCTTACATTTAAAGAGAAGAGAGTCATGTTGTTAGTGTCACCAGTGCTTTCCTTCAGTGTCAAGTCAAGATGTTGCTGTGCAGAACCATCAGGCTGCACATACAGTTTATGAAGTGTGTGTGTTTAAATAGCAACAAGCCTGTTTTGGCCTCGCGCATTAAAGTTCATACTTGGACTTGTAATTAGTGAAGAAAATCTTAACTCTGGCTTTATTTACTAGCCTCTTCTTTTTTACAGAGTTGTCAGCTGCTGATGTTCTGCACAAACTTCAGACAGACAATGAGATGTGGTTTTTATTGAGTCTTTATGAGTCTCTTGTGAATTTATACCAGTGTCAGCTGCATAGCTTAGCATGCCAGTGTTGGTCATTCTGTTAGTTCACCATGCTGGTCTATCAGAAGTACCTCAACACGTACTGGACAAAATTCTGTACCGACATCCATGGTCCTAAGAACTTGCATTGTAAAGACTGGGTGAATTATAAAAAGTGTTTGTGATTCTCTTATTTTTTAATATCGTGCTCCATCATTAGATCACAATGTTAATTAGCCCTTTACTTTTGACTAAATACCTGCAAACCAGCCTTATCTGTCTCATGTGCTTAGTGTTAATAATAAAGAAAATACCATCAAGCTATTGTGCTAAACTAAGATGATTAACAGTATACTGCTGAACATAAGCACTGTATATGTATATATACACACATAGAGTATCACATACAATATACACACATATATATATATATATACATAGTTTGTCAGAGGCAAATTGAAAAAGGTATGTGCCAGATTCATTTTTCCTTTCCTACAATGTATTTCAAAAACTACTTAGCAACAACACACCACTTGATTTGGCACCACTGTGCTCCATTATAAGACGCTCTCTGCTACATGTGCTGCAGACAGTCGAGACTATAGTGAAGAATGGAGTTGGAGCCACTCTGCTGGACACCAAGTCTGTATTATCCCAGATGTCTTTTTTTTCTACAATGAGTTCTGTAGCTTAACGTTTTCATCTCAGACAGTGTATACACTGATAGCAAGATATCACTTAACCAATAATATTGCCCAACCAGTATACATCAGTCTTGTTTTAATAAGCATGTGATTGTAAGCATGGTATGATAGCTCCAGATTTTAGTCTAAAGAGCTGCTGCACTAAAGTACAGCCTCACAGGGCTACCAGCATGGTGGTATTTTATCTGTAAGCTCATGAGAAAATATTAAAACCACCCAGTGTGGAGATTCACATGTGGTTTTCCCAGAGCAGTGTTAATATTGCCATGTATCACCGAGAAGAGTTTGAAGAAGTTGTTCTTTATGGCCTCCATGCCTCAGGATTCTCCTTTAGTCCTCAGACTAATGGCCAGTAAAAGAAGCCTTTTTGCTGCATATTGTCTCTTTTCATCTTCCACCTCATTCATTTCCTGCTGTGTCTCTACCTCTGCTTCTCTCCTTCCACTCCACCGACATATTAGCTTTTTCTGGCAGGCGGATTTGGCTCGACCCTGACATGTGTTTTCTTTTATAGACCTTGCACACAGCACACAAACACAGACTCACTGAAAAGGAATGGGAGTATTATTGTATTAATGTGAGCAAAGTGGAAGCTCCAGTTCATTTAGGGACTATCATGTGTCTCTGCCTGTCTTAAAGCTTTTAATTACAACGTCTTCTTCCAGTCGCTTCGCAGAAGTTTTCGAGAATCCGCGTCTGTAGTTATATGACTGTTTGACTTTGACTGTTGCAAGGTTTATTGAGATTATTGATCTGTGTGTCTGTTACGTCTCTGAACATTCATCCTCCTCAGGCCCCATCCCTGCCATTACCTGTTACCATGGCAACACGTAGAGATCCTGCAGTGCAAACTGAAGGATGCTCGTTCCTCTGTCCTTCATGTGTCTGTATCCGATTACACATGTGAAGTTTAGCACACATTGGAATGACAGTCTGGCTTTTTTTTTTTCACAGAGGAAGGGAGATAAGTTTCCTCTGCAGTAGGGCAGAGAAAGTGGAGTAGGTTACCTCCCTCTCCACCTCGCCTTCCTTTCTCCTGTACAGTTTTGGCTCAGTGAAATCTCAAGGGGACCCAATGCAGGCTCTTTCTTCCTTCTCCCACACACAGCAGGATTTGCAAAATCATGACAATGAATTTTCTTATCAGAACAAGATGGTTGCCACATTGCAGGGACAGTGAAAAGTCTCTAACCTGAAGAGGTGATGTGGACCCACCCGGTTTATATTCAAGTATAAGTGAAGGAATATGTGACCTGGTGTGACAGTGTGGCTCACTGATGTGTGTGTTTTTTCAACTGAACTTAAATGCACAAAGGGGTTAGGGAAATTAACAGAATCAATTTATGACTGGTTTGATCTTGACAATAAGAGCAATGTAAGATGTTGTTCTTCTAACTACCTTAACTGGTCTGTAGTTACTGGCCTCACCAACCTTCCCAGTACTTTTTACTTTTGTACGTATTGTTCGCTTGTTTTCTCTCTGCTATCTTTTTCTCTCTCCTTTCCCTTCACGCTAACCAGTCAAGGCTGATAGTCGCCCTCCCTGAGCAGGGCTCTGAAAGAGGTTTCTTCTTGGTAAAGGAGAGTTTTTTTCTTCCCGCTGTCACAGAGGAGCTCCTCAAAGGGAATGTTTGGATTTGTTGGATTTCTTTCTATATTATAGTGTTGTTGGGGCTACAAGGTGGAGCGGTGGTTAGCACCATTGCCTCGCAGCAACAAGGTCGCTGGTTTGCGTCCCGGTGAGGACACCAGCTTCCTCCCACACAGTCCAAAAACATGCTGAGGTTAACTGGTGATTCTAAATTGTCCGTAGGTGTGAATGTGAGTGTGCTTGGTTGTCTGTCTCTAAGTGTAGCCCTGTGATAGACTGGTGACCTGTCCAGGGTGTCCTCTGCCTTCACCCTGAGTCAGCTGGGATGGACTCCAGCCCCCCATGACCCTAGTGAGGATTAAGCGGTGTATAGATAATGGATGGCTCTTGCATTGTTGACATAGACAATATAAACTAACAAAAAGAAAAATCAAGCTGAGGACCAACTATTGAGAGGAAAACTTTATTGGAGCTTTTACTCAATTCAGTTGAAATGTAAGAGCATGAAAGAGAAAAGATTGAATGCTCTATGGAAGGCACAGCCACAATGATAACCAGAGATGACTACACACACACACACACACACACACACACACACACACACACGCACGCACACACACATACACACACATACCAGCAGCAACCAATCTAAGGCCAACATTTCATCATAACAAATGTGTGCTTTTAAATTTGTTCAAGTGGACCCTATATTATTGTGCTAATTATTACTCGCTGTATTTTCACAGTTAGAATTCGTGTATTCATGACTACATTTATATGTATTTATGTGCATTCGAGCGTGTTGTGTGCGCTAACTAGGCCTCGCCCGCCACTCGGTGGGCGGGGGGATTTCGAAGCTTCTTTTTCAGTTGCATTTGTTTCATCTTAGACTATGACTGAAACCATGTACTGATCTGAGGAAACAAGCGCTGAGTGGATCCATTGTTGAAGGAAAACCTTTGGACCACTCAGGACTTTCCAAGGTTGCATCTCTAGAGAGAGTTTGTCGTCTGCACATTTACGACCGAGGAAGGAAAACTGGATAGTGACCAGACAAAACATATTAGATCTGCCAGCCATATCCCATTTCTGTTTCCATGGTTACCGTGTTTTGAATGATTCAGCGACAAAGAAAGCGTTATTTACAGCGGAAGCATGTAAATGGGTACCATCCCTTTATCAGATGTGCATTATGTTTTATAGCTTGAAAGACGAGTAAGCAGCGTACAGAGGCAGCAGGACGTTTAGCAGGAGAAGGTTAGATATTGTAAGATATGAGTTATAGCATTCTACATGTTTGTTACACCAGTAGTTACCACAGATAGGCACAACTAATAACAGCAATTGTCCTGACGTTTATCAGGTACAGCTTGTGTAAATTTGACTGGAGGTGAAACAAATACTGTGCAACCATATAACCACTATAATGCATTCAGTAAACAGCAAGTCGCCCAAAACTCCAGTAAAAAGCCCAGTAAGAAGAGATCATGTCTGAGAAAGAACATTTTCAAAAAAAAAAAAATCTAACACTTTGGTGCCATGACTTCCAGTTTATCAATTTCAGTTTCCACCACACATCCATCCAAACAAATTCACAACTACACACACACAGGCACACACACGTATGCAAAAAAAGAAAAAAGAAAACAGCTACCTACAGTATCTATTAATAGTGTGAAGTATTGTGTCAGATAGTGGAGAAGTCTGGCTGTGCATTCTCAGTATTCCCAGAGGGTGGCGTTGTCCAGGGAGTCTACGCTGGCCTTAAGCCCGCCGGCGTGGTCTCCTTTAAGGTACTTCCCACCCAGAGCGCGAATGGCCATCTTGTTGAGGTCACAGAACTCGAGCAGGAACTGGACGGGCGTTGAGCTGCTGCACACGACCGCTGTGTCGTCTCCAACGCACCAGTACTTCCCCATGAAGTCTGGACAAACAACACGTTTAAGGAACCCTGGCTCATAGAGGACATACAGTGGCTCAATATACAGCATTTTTATATACGTAGATTCGCTTATTGCATTTAATGTTCGACTGTTATCCTGACTTTAAGGGTGATACGAGAAATGTGCTTCCATACGTTTCATTTAAAGAGCTCGTATTGTGCTTTTTTTCTTTCTTTCTCTCTTTCCTTTAGTATGTTATGGCTTTTTTTTCGTGCAAGTAAAAGGTCTGCAAACTTCCAAAGTCCAAACCAAAGGGAGGTATTCTCTCTCACAGAAAACACTGCTTCTTAGCAGCCTGAAACGCTCCGTTTGGAGTCCAGGATTTTCCTGTTTCTCATCTACATCACCATGTAACACATTTGCATAACGCCTGCCTAGTTACTATTCTGGAACAACCATAAACAATAAACAAGTAGCTTCTTTACTGTTTGCTACTTCTTTACTGTTAGAGCAATTTCTGTGATTCTCTTTGCCTGCAGATGTTAGCAGCTGACTTGGATCGCTCCACAGCTTGCATTTGCTTATAGATCTGGGGTAACTTTATGTCTGACCAATCAGAGGAGACTGGACTTTTTGGGAGTTGGGCCTTAAAGAGACAGGAGCTAAAACTGAACGTTTCAGACAGACAGTGAGAAAAGGTGCTTCAGCAATTTAGCATGAGAAAAAATTAGTTTTTTGAGCATCAACATAATCTAAGAGACCCCAAATATAAAATCATAAACCTCATAAAATCATGAATAATATGTCAGTGCTGAGCATAATACGACTCTTTAAATATTTCAAATGTTTTTGGGCAAAATGTACTTCAGTACTACAACATGACCATTTCATCATGACGATAACAAATAATACACCACTTTGACTCACTGTTCAGGTCTAAGTAGGCTGGCCGGTTGAAATGATAGAAGGCCGATCCATTTAGCCATAATATTATTCCCATTAGACGTATTAAATATTGATTTTGTCTGAAGCCCGGTTGAGTTAAACGGGGGTTGTGGTGAGCACTAAACAGCCCCAACAAACAGTCACTACATTTAAAGGACAAGAACATGCACATTGTGGAAGGACAATGTGAATCTGATGCAGTTCCATTCATTAAGAACAGTCGACGATGCCTTAACGTTCCACCAGCGAGTCACAATGTGGTCTACACTGCTGTATTCTACGGTCTGGGCTAGTCCATCAATAATACATGTATTATTGACAAAACACTAAAGATAACCGCGTGTCCATTGTGATGGAGAGAAAATCTTGGTGCCGTACTGACGTGAACTTTTAGCTGCCTGAAAGCTATAAAAATGCATTAATTTAAGCCAGCCTCTGCGGGATTTAAAAATGTCAGACTTAAGCGCCACCAGTATTACACTCGCTAAGCGCTGTGAGGCATGGCTCCAAATAAATGGTAATCTTACTTCATATTTGTCAAATGCATTCAACTGGTGCATGCCAACAAGTTTTGTGTGTTGATAATGTGTCGGTGCTGTGTTTCCTCTGCCCATACCACCCTCTTAGCTCGTTTAATAGCATTACAAACCCCCAGTACGGTGGCGTACTTTGACTTATGACATATGCTTGCTCTCCTCAACCACCAGTTTTCCAAAGTTCCCTGCTAAGTTTGGAATTAACAACCCAATAGCCAGTGTGGATCGACCCAATGTAGCCTCTGTTTCCACTCCCCTTGGTAATCTGTCCATGCCTATAATCACAAAATGTCACTTAATCGGCCCGAATAATCGCCCAACCCATCAACTACTCTTCACTAATTTGGACAGTCCTCAATTTGGTACTTCCACAGGCTAGTATAAATAAAAAAGTTTGTGTAGCAAACAGTCTTACTTTCTTAAAATCAAAAGAAATTTGTTATCAGGATGCTAGAATATGCTAAATTCTCTATTTTCTACACACTGGGCTTCAGAATAAATACAATTATAACACTGGTTCCGTAAACTCAGGATTTCTTTTGTCTTTAAACACAATCACCCACCTTTGAGGGCGTAAGCACCGTTATGGAACTCCAGTTGGAAAACATCGTAGGATGCTCGGTTGGAGTCCAGAGTCGTCATTCCAGCTTTACGAGCTCCAATGAAACCGTGCTCTCCGCGAAGGACAATGATTGGACGGTTGATCAGCTTCATCAGGAACTGTTCAGCCTCCCCTGAGGAAAAAAGGCTCATTAGGGTTTATCGAATAAATCTGGGTCTTGTTTCTAAGATGATTCAAGTCCATCAGCACATAAGGATACTGAGGAAACTTTGATGCTTTTAGGGTAAAGGATTTGTGCTGGTATTTGTTCTAATCATGGATGAAAAAATACTGAGATGCCTTAGCAAAGAAGTACTGATATTTAACTTAAAGACAGAACACTTTTGAATCCTGATTTTGCCTACATGAAGATTAATTCATTTTACAGTAGTACAGAATAAGTACATGTACATAAAAACGCACTGAGCTCATTTGTAACTGCTTACTTTCCGCTCACGTCAGAAGCATGACTGACCTGTATTGTCTACAGTAGCAGCCAGCTGCCCGTTCTTCTTTGCAATCACATACTTGCCGTTGGATGCACGAACACACACCCGACCATCGCGCCACTCCAGTTCAAAGTAACAGTTGGCAGACCTGAAACACACCCACACAATACAGAACTCAGCTGGCAGACTGTGAAGGATGGTTATATATGAACTAAATGTGCGAGAGGGCGGAAGTAAAGCAAAGAGCCAAAACTGAGCTTCATTATTTGTGATGTCTAATACATTATGCATATTTACCACTGAACGACATGGGGAAAACAACTAACTGGGATTTTTCTTACAGATATGGCGATTATGATTTGATTTGTGATAATTTTTTTTTTCTTTACAGTCAAGCTTTAACTCAATATTCGATATGTGTCACGGATTTAAAACATGTGATGGAGTATTGCCACATGAGATACCATCAAAACCATGACGGTCACAAAGAGGACGGCACAAATTTATAAAACCACTGACACGCAACAGTTTAAAGCCTCGGTCTGACATGCTATGTAACAAATATAATATAACCTAACTAAATGGCAGCCTTTGCAATCTGCTAAATTGCATTGTTTCAAATTTGAAATGGATCCATTGTTCGGCTCCACTGCGTGACATACAACATTATACAATGTGTGTGTGTGTGTGTGTGTGTGTGTGTGTGTGTGTGTGTGTTAGTGTGTGGTTACTTGGTGGAGGCAGTGCACTGCAGCCCTCCGGTTGCTGTCAGCGTCCAGTATTTTCCAGCAGCAGTTCTGAAGGCACATTTCCTGTCCTCACGGCTCATCTCCAACTGGAAGACTTCCTGGTCGCCTTCCTCGTCCTGATTGGCCGACAGGTCCATGCCTAGAAAAGTGGGGCAGTCCGCTGTCAGATTTCATTTGTCTCTGGAGGTCTGAATCTCTGTTACCCTCAAAACTCATGAGGTTCCCCCTGACACGCTCTTAAAGCGACAGGATTTCCTGAACTCTCTGAACCCAGCTGCTGGAGGCGCGGCCGCACAAATTTGTGCATTATTGCGCCCGAGCAGGAATATGTCTTTCCTGAGTGGAGTTAGATGACGGGGCAGTAGGTCTGGCGATGATAGCAGAGTAACAGTGAGGAAGCAAGTTTTCCACATGATAAAAATTGATCAATCAGTTCCAAATGGTTGACCTGCATTACTCCGGCTGAATTGGCAGAACATTTATTATGAGTGTACTACATTCTCATGTATAAAGGATTTGTGAGGAAGCTGACATCCCTGCTTTTGATGAACTTTCAAAGCTGTAGACTCAAAGCACACATACTCTAACAAATGAGGACTGAAATATTGTTTTAAGGTATTAGTGCTGTGGAATAAAATGTCTCAGTTATATAAGATCACTTTCAGACTAGTAGGTTATGACACAACACTGACATACAGCATTATCTCTTTGTAAACTTTTAATGGGCAAGCTGCTTATATCCAGCAGATATGGGTCAATATTAGCATTTGGAGTCATGTTTGTGGTCGACTAATGTGGCACTCAGATATTCCCCACTTTAAGCTGTATTTTGTTTCCCTTCATCTCTGAAGGGAATTGTCTGGCTCGTGGCTGCTAAATGTTCCACCATCGCTCAACCTTCAGGGCTAGAAAATGAATGAATGAATGGAGAGGGGCCAAAAACTGCAGTTCCTCAAATGGCCAGCTCCAAGAGGGGGTCAGTTCCTATAGACCCACATGTTAAATGCTCAGTTTTACAGCAGAAATAAACATGTTTAAAGCCTGGTATGAAAAATGGTTTTGGCCTCTATAGCCAATTTTGCCATTCGTGACAACTGTAGGGGGGTGAATATTTACATAACTCACCTGATGGGATTGTGTTAAAGAATAAATGTAAGTATAATTTGGGGTGTGGAGAGAGCTGAGGACACTTCATGGCCCAGAGGTGTTTACATGGCCCACCTCAGCTTTACTCTCGCTCCACCTCTTTGCTCATTTTTGGAGTAAGGCCAAGATGACGCCACCTGAAAGCCTGAGCTTTAAAACAGCTGTTCAGGAAACCTGTGGGTGACGTCATAGAGGGTTCATCTAACTGTATATACAGTCAGTGTGTTCTAACTTCACCAGCTAGTTGCTCTGTCTGTTATTTAATATGCCATTTGGATGTGAGCAGAAAACATACAGTGGGTTTATCATTTATTTGTTAAAACGGCTGCCTGCTGATGAAAACTGTAAAACTAAACCAAAGCAGTAGATATTGGTTATAAAAATCAAAGCTTTATGAGGCTGAGCACAGCTGCATGGATGAGTGATAATTAGCGATAGTTTCATCACTGCAGGAACATCTTTTATATTACATGTAGTCATTTAATCATTTCTAAATATAAAGCTGTACTTAGGGCACGTTTAAGACAGCTTTAAAAGAGAAATGTTCCATTTAGAGAGCGGACACACTTCCATGTCAACTAGCAGTTTGCCTCTAAAGACTTTAACCTGACTTACACTAATCTCAAATGATGTAAAAATAGCCCTGAAATTAGTTGGATTTGAGATAGAAGTACTTGGACTTCATTTGAGATTAAGACAAAAGCTAAATTTGAACTTTTTTTTTGAGCTTCTGGCAAACAAAATGCTTGTGCATTTCCACACTGGAGCCTGGATTAATTAATCGATTGAGCTGTTTGGTCTATGCAATGTCAGAAGATGATGAAAAATAGTCATCAGTGTTTCCCAGAGCCAAAGATGACATCCTCGAGTGTCTTGTTTTGTCCCAAAGATACCAGTTTTCTGTCATTGAGGAGGAAAGAAACCATAAAACGTTCCAAATTATGAAGCTACAGATTTTTTTTACATTTTTTCCTTTAAAAAAACAAAACACTCCAATCAGTCAATTTCCAAAATAGCTCAATAGGTCATTTTAATAGTTGACACCCAGTCGATTAATCGTTCCAGATCTGGTAGTTACTGGGCTACAGAGGCAGAAGCAGAGGCGGTTCTTTAAAAAGAAAGAAAACTGTGAATGTGCAGCACAGTCTCTTGGTCCTTGCGTTGCATGTGTTATCCATCAGTCTTCTAATTATGGTCACAATTCAGGTCACAATTCACTGCCCTACTCTGACCTCATTTGACAAACATTATCTTCTTTGCTTTCAATCCATCTCCTCTGGAATGCTCTCAATTTTCTCTCTCTCTCTCACACACACACACACACACACACACACACACACACACACACACACACACTCCAGACTACATTAATGCATATCGACTGCTTGGGTAAACCAGTGTGTTGGTGATCGCTCACATGTGCATGGCAGCACAGACTCAAGCAGAGAGGCTGAGAGGCACAAGACAAAGAGGTTGCATGTGGCACATTGAGCAGGACCGTCTGAATCACAGCTCACTGTTTGTGGCCTGTTTTCTCTACTGTCTCCACCATTTTATCCCCCGTGTCTCCAAAACAAGCCTGCCCTTATTCTCAGTCTATTCTGAGTTAAAAGAATGATGGATAACTGTAGACTGGAGCTGACCCTGGACCAGCAACCACAATGCAGGGGTAGAATTACTGCAGAAAAATGTTAAGCTAGGCAGAGACTGGCCAAAAGGAGGGAGGGAGGGAGGGAGGAGAAAGTGAGAGCATAGATAATGAAAAACACATGGTGTGAGGAAAATGAAGTAAGAGGAGTCTCTAATTCTGCTCTACTTTCTCCCCCCTACACACACACACACACACACACAGCCAGATCATGCAACAGCTGCCGGGGGTGTGTGCCCAGTTATGCAGTGACTGCATCAGTGTGGTGAATTGTGATTTTTTTTTTTTTTTGTGGCTCTGTGGAGCTGCAGAGCCTCACCTTGCCTCGTGGAGACGTTTCTCTCGTTGCCTGCAGTCAGCACGACCTGAGCGTGGCTGCGCTCCAGGCCGAACAGTTCATCCTTCCCCACCCGGGTGCTCTTCCCGGACTTCATGGTGCCGGTGGGGCCGGCCGGGGCCAGGTAGCGGCCGTTGCAGTCGCGGAATGCCACTTTCCCGGAGCGGAACTCCAGCATGTAGCCGGTATCCTTGTCCGTCTTGGTGGACAGGCTGCCGTCGTTGCGGAGGAAGCGGTTGTCCGAGGTCTCCAGGTGGTAGCGCTGATCCCGGTACACCAGTGTCACAAGCGAGTCGACGCCCCAGGGGACGTCCCGGTCTATGGACACCTCCTGCCGCTCCCCATGCGCGCTCAGGTGGGCGAAGCGTTTGCGCGCAAAGCTGTAGAGGTTGACCTGCGGGTGGACGGCCAGGTGCATGCTCCATCTCTCCGCCGGAGAGGCGGTTTGCGCAAAGCAGGTGATCCGGTCCTCGCTGCCGCCCAGGAAGCGGCCGTGGGGCTCGGACTGCAGCGACCACCGCCCGTCCTCATGCACCGTGATGACGAAGCGGCAGTCCTTTCCGCGCGTCTCGCTGTCCGCGGTAACGTTGCCGTCTTTGTCCGTGGCGAGGTAGCGGCCCAGGTGGGAGAGCAGGAACACCGCGCTGCCGTCCTCCCCGGTCTGCTCCAGGGTCCACGTCTGCTTCTTCTTCAGGCTGCTGGCCGAGGCGTTGATCTTGAAGCCGAAGGTCTCCGCCGTCAGATACTTGCCGTCGTCGTTGATGAGTCCCAGAGGGATCCGCAGCAGGTCCCCGTCCGCGCCGTTGGAGGACATGATTGCTAAGCAGAGAAAAGAAAGGAGATGCTGGGCTTGTTGAGAGAAGACAGACCGACGGACAGAGAGGCAGAGACTGTGGGGGTGTCCGGGGGAGGGTTAGAAAGAGAGAGAGAGAGAGAGAGAGAGAGAGAGAGGGAGAGCTGCTGTGCTGGCTGATGGTGATGAACGTCCCCTGACTGAAAATCCAGACCGCCTCGCTGGGGCTGCAGGAGTTGCAGGACTGAGAGTTTTTTTTTTCTTTTTTCTAACGGCAGTACACGCCCCAGATACATGCAGAGGAGCTGGAGGGATATGACTGCAATTTTGGCAAACCACTCCACCCATGCACTCCTCTCTACTGTCCACCTACACACACATACAGCCTAAACAGTATCATTCAGACCAGCATGACCACTTTAACTACCTCAAATTGGCATCTGTTCACCTTCAGTTCCACATGGACAAACATTCACCAACTTGCAGAACTGTTTTGTCTTTCAATCTTGCCATACTGAGGATATTCCAGTGACTTTTAGCCCTTTAAGTTCACTTTTGCTGCTGTATTTGTTTCACCTGTGGCTGCGTCTTGTTTGAAAAGTCCCATAGTTCTAATGAAATCACATTTTCCTGTAATACGAACAATACCTTAGACAAAAGTGCGCCACAACTTTGTGTGCAAGTATGAAAAGAAGGCCCTTCCCATTTCCAGCATGACAGCTTCAGCATGAGTTTGCCATGGCTTCAACCGTTTAGAATAAACTGGAATCTGCTCTCTCCTCACTCTTTCTCATTGCCCCTGGTGACAGCTTGTCATGGTAACACATGTGCTACAGGGTGGAAGGTTATGTCTGTTATAACGTTCTGTCCCCAGCCCCCCACCACGTCTTTGCATCCTAACATTGCATTACATTAAGCAGTGACAACTTGTCTGCGTTGCAGCTGCAGGAGTTTAAGTGATGAAATGCGTTTTGAAATGAAAGTCAGAGAATTATAAAAGCACTGTGTTTACTTAGTTGTTTCCTGACCTTGCTCCATTCCTCCACCCGTTTCCATCCTCTGCTGCGTCCAGCCCTGCCCGTCTCTTCCGTCCTCCGTCATGGCTCCTGCCTGCACATCCACCTTCATTTTTCCTGGACAGACAGTTAGCGGGTGTCGACTTGTCTTTTCCTCACTTCTGCAATGATATCAGCAGAGCCGTGCGAAGCTCAATGAGAAACAAATTCATCCAGCTGAGCATTTTGAGTGATTTTGCGTGGTTTATCTTTGCTGTGGCAGCATTTCAATAAAAATTTGAATATGCAAACATGTGTTTTGACTGTGTGTTGACCTATTTCGTCAGAGTCCTCCAGCAAAATGATCTGCTTCAGGGCTGTGATTCCATTGAACCTGTGCTTACACAGTAACAACCAGCAGTCTGTTGTATCCTGTAGCGTCCATCACTCCTGGTTTTCTGTTAGTGGAAAGACAGGAAAGTTTGTGAGTAGTTCACAACATGCTAATTTGGATGACTTTGCATCTATACTTTATGCTTTTGCGAAAGGCCACTGAATGCCTAGAACGTGTGTGTTTTGCAGGATGTCCCAGTGAATTGAAAATGAATCAGTGATCATTTTTGATCATATATGAACTGTTTAAGTCACTTCACAGTAAACTGAACCCACTGTTTTGACTGTTATCTGGAAAAATCAGCAATTCTGTGTCATTGCTTTGGGATGCTGTAAGCTTGGATCAGTGTTTCTCATTAGTTTTTACATTTTATAGATAAAACACTCCCACAAAGTGATCAATGAATATCTAAAGTCTGCATTTTCCAGTGCAGCCCTCACACATGGTCACTTATATAATCCAAACAAGGAGCAGGAGTAGCAACAGAGGAAAGCATCCCATGTCCATAAAGGTCATTTGTATGCTCAAATGTCCAATAACACACTGACACTGAACAGAGGAGGTCACAGAAGTAAGTTTTTGGTCTCCATCTTCGCCCTCTGTTATCCTTTCCTCTGTCTCAATTAGGTGTGAAATTTTCCTAAACCTAACCAAATAATTTTTATTTTTTTGATTTCGATGTTTCTGAAAATACACAGTTCCTTAGCTTTAGAAGAAGTTTCCGCCTGCTGTCTTTGTAATAATCTTAAATTAAGTTGGCTAATTCACCTGTAATAGTTTATAAAATGCGAATTCAGCCTAAATGTAACTATTGATTGACATATGAATCTAAATGTTTATATCTATCCAACACGTATGATCCAAATGTCAGCTGTGTATGAAATTTTTAAAAAAAAGAAAGATTAGAAACAGGATGCAAAAAGAGCCAGAATAGTCCAGATTAAACATGTAAAAATCCATTTCTGTGACAGTAAAACATACAATACTCTATTTGGATGGTACACAGTGCTGGGGATGGGATTTGGTGCCTGTGAGGAGACAGTGGGGTTGGGTGGGACATGAGGACTGGGCCTGTGAATTAAAGGTGGAGGAGGGACTTTTGGGAAAAGCATGGCGCTCTGCTGGATGATTTACAGCTCAGACCACATCGCCCCCATCTGGGCATTCAGAGAAAAGCAGCAAACACTTGAATTCTAACTAAAATCTTAACAAATACAACAACCTCATCTCCACTTGACGAGGAGTGTTTTCAGGGATGTTCTGCCACAGACCTTGAGTTAAACACTGTCCTCTAGACTGGTGTTGGACATTAGGTGTCTACTGTTACTGTGTCCTGCCTGCCTGCACTTCTAGGATGGCAGTTAAGGAGAAAGTTCCCCACATGGATGAATAAACTAGCTCAACTTTCATGGGATACAGCTAATCATACAATATTTACTATTCAAAACTGATTGCCAGTTATGTTCTGCTGCACTCCACCACTGTTTGACAATAATATTATCAGCTGTAGGAAGTTTTTAACACAGTGGAGGCCCTTTCAACCTACATTTTGACTTATCACAGGATTAAAAGAAAGGATGGAATTAATAACATTAACAATAACTTGTTTCCATGAAGTGTCTGTGTAACTTGTGATAGCTAACCATCATTCTAAATAAGTGGACCTCCCCTGAGTGGAATAATGCCATCATGAATACAGCTCTTCTTTTCATGCTGTGACATGTCTGCTGTGTAAAAGGTCTATATTATGGCCTGTGAAACTTAGCTATCTAATTGAATTCTTTACATCAATGCTTTTAAATGATGAAAATCCTTATTTTGGTTATAATTTCAACCATTATTTTTTGAATTGCCCCTAGGGCAGGGGTGTCCAATCCTGGTCCTCGAGGGCCACAGTCCTGCATGTTTTAGTTGTTTCTCTCTTCCAACACACCTGATTCAAATGATCAGGATCGTTGTCAGGCTTCTGCAGAGCTTGATGATGAGCTGGTCATTTGAATCAAGTGTGTTGGAAGAGAGAAACAACTAAAACATGCAGGACTGTGGCCCTTGAGGACCAGGATTGGACACCCCTGCCCTAGGGGATAAATAAAGTTATTTGAATTAAATTGAATTTAGCTGGGATAGGCTCCAGCCCCTTACGACCCGAGTGAGGATTAAGCAGTGTATAGATGATGGATGGATGGATGAATTTGCAGATTTAGGAAAACATGCACTTCCACTTTGACACACTCTGGATGGCAGAAAGCTGCTTCTGCATGCAGCATTTTACACCACCGACACAGAAGAGTTTCCTTCCATGCACTGAGATGACTGGGATAAAAAGAGAACTTTATTATTGTGCAGATGAGCGCCTGAACGACAGTTTCATCTTTTGATGATTGTTTGAGGAGATCACTGAAAACGTTCCCAAAGGACTTCTGTTTGCTTAGATTTTAAAAGCCACACCAATGCACAAACCACATCCAAAATACATTTGAAACTGAACATTGCACAGCACATTTCCCCCATAATCAGGTGTTGATTTTGGCAGTGACCTAAGCGAGGTTTCACGTGTTGATTGGAGTGTTGTGTGCTCGCTCACACAGCTGATATGGTTGTTCTTCAGTAGGTGTTGACCTGAAGAACACACAGCTCGATGTTTTGACTGTTAGACAGCAATTCTAGCTATAGTATGCATGAAATAAAGGGGATTGTTGTTTAAAAAGCAGTGTGGTGTTTGCACAGTGATGTATACAGATAATATTTCTGGAAATAGTCAAAATAGATGATAGGTTTGTTTGAAAGAACCCAGACTAGTAAATGTCTCTGTCTAAAACATGATAACATCTCAGTTGGAGCATTAAGTGTGAATGTTAATGCTCTCTTCTTAGGAAGCTGACAACTGTCTATGTCTGCAATGATGCTGTTTGCCCTGAACAAAAGTATGTTGGTCTGTCTGGCCGTGCGGCTTTGGGGGTCCACCACCTGTACAAACAGTGTGAATGAGAATATGATACAGTAAGAAGAGGCCAGCTCCAGAGTTTGCAGGGAAAAGGAGAGTGTGAGGAGCAACGCGAAAGCACCGATGGGCAGTGTGCATAAATGAGCTGAAGAGTTTTACCTGTCTTTCTATTGATCCACATGTTCTGAATAAACCACCCAGCAAAACAATACAGACATTACCTGTGCTGATATCTTTTAATATCTAGGTAGAACCAGGTTTAAATAAAACATAATGCCTGTTTCTACATGTCAATAAGCTGATCTATAGGTCAGGATAATACCAGCGTGCAGGCAGACATTACATATGTTTCGGATATGTGTTCAGATCCTTTGCTTAAGTAGAAGTACTGCAACAACACTGCAATGTGAAAATACTCCATTACATGTAAAAGTTATGCATGAAAAATCCTACTTAAGGAAAAGTAAAGAAGTGTTAGAAGCAAAATGTAGACAAAGCATTAAAGTTAAATGACTTGTTTATTCTCTCTGGGATAAATGTGGTATCATTAATTATTCATAGTGAAGCATCAGTGTGTCAGCAGTGTGTCACTGTTGAGGCTGCTGTAAGTAGAGCTGCTTTCAACTGCGTTATATCCTGTTTTAAATACAGGGACAGCGGATCATTTTGAGATAATTAATGGGGGAAATAAATATGTTCTGATACACGTGTTTTCAGCTGTTGGACTTCTTTTCTAATCTTTCAGTTTGGATGTCATTGCTTCATTCTGACAGTGCGTTATATTTTTAAAAGCTTGTTGTGTTATTGAGTAAAATCATCATCGCACAAGTAACAAAAGCTGTCAAATAAATGGAGAGTAAAATAGGATATTTTACAATTGCAGAAAGTAGAAAAAGTTGAAACATTACAGTAAAATGCAAATACTGTAAAACTACTTAAGTATAGTGCTTGAGTACTTTTCATTCCTACTTTTTGACGGTATTATGCTGTTGTTTGTGAACTTTCAGGCTGAGCAAAAGAAGAAGCAGTGATGGAGAAAGAGATGAAAAAAAGGGAAATGCAGCATGAAAATGATTTCCAGTTAGAATAAAAAGGGCCGAAAAACAGAACATATACTTGGATGTGAAGAGTAGAACCTAGAAATTGTTGGTTTTTATGTGTGCAATCATTCTGTGTGTAAGTAAAATGCTATAACACATGAGTAACACATAAGGAATTTCCTGTAAAAGGATCAATAGAGTAGCTGTCCTATCCTAAGAGATCACATAAGGACTCTACCTGCAGATGAAACCCCTTTACATAGTGGACACTCTACATTCTAAAGTCATTCATTATATCTGTAAACTTATCTGCACCTACTTTGCACATCGTAGCACATTATCATTTGCACATTCTGTTCATTTGCACATTTCTGTATCTCTCTTGCATATTCTTGTAAATATTGTTGACTTTTCTTTCTATATTCTATTTTCTATATTTTTATCTTATTTTATTTTACCTTCATTTTGCACCCTACCCTTATATTCTGTGTTGTCTTTTTTGCTTTTGTTTACCCCTTTTGTTGAATATTCATGTTGCTGAGTTTCCCTCTGGGGATTAATAAAGTCAGTCTAACATGGAATGATGATTTCTGTGGTCAGAAGCTAACAAGCTGAGCAGAGATCACTGCATCAGCTTCCTCAGTCTCCTTTAGTTTTTCTCATGCTATTGGAGGGAAACATTTCGAGCCCCTCCTTTTAGCAGCACTCCAGCAATGGAGAGTCACAAAACTACGAGCTGCGAGTCCTGCGCTGCGGTGTAGATATTAGCTCCGTCAAGCTAAACAAAGCTAAACGGGTACAGCCAGGTTGTGTTTTCAAAATAAACCTCGTATTGAAAACTGCGCTGCCACACTCTTAAAATTCTGGGTGTATTTATTCCTATTTCAAAGCACGCTTGATTGAAATTATTTAATAAATTACGATGTATTGAATTCACTCTTATTTTATATGAGTTTGTGGTTGTTCAGATTTTATTGTGAAGGCGTGCTCGCACAACTTCCGATGTAGCTCTGACTTTTCCTCGCTAGCTTAACGCAGCTCATTAACAGCTGCCTGGTTGCTAGACGACTCAATCTGCAACACTGATATGAAAACAGTCACCTCTGCGCGGAAAGACGACAGCTTTTCAACGGATTTCAGGGAGCCATGGTTCCTGACAGTCCCTATCACCGCATGAAGGCCTCGTCATTTGGGAAATGTGTGTTGTTCCGGACGGGAATTTCGAGTTGTGGCAAAGCTAACGTCTCTTTTGTTGCCTCATGTTTTCACTACTAGCAAAGAGGGACAACCTGAAAGTGAGCTTTTTTGACCTGGAAACAATGAGAGAATTACACACGGGAAAAGTCGCAGTTTCCAACTTAACGTAACGTTTGCTTTAGCAGCTATGTTAAGTGCAAGTGCGAAGATATCTCTGGAGGCGAGTGATGTTCAGACGGATGAAGACTGTGAGGAGCTGGTGAGTGCTTCGCCTCCACTGTTTAGCCCCCCGAGTCTGTCAATTAATTGCCCTTTTAGGCGTCAATTTTCTTACTTAAAGCGTGTAAAGTTGGACTAATTGTGAACACCAAGCAGGGTTATAGTTTCTAGCAGCTGTTCCCAACACTTCCGCCGTGTGACTCCTTAACTGAAGTGATTTCTGTTTGTAATTCTCGTGTTGAGGGCATTTCAACCAAAGCTTCCTTGTTTTTCTACTGATTGAAGCATCTCACAAAGAAAATGAATCAGCAGAGGAAGATAAAACATTACTTTATGTAGGTAGTAAAGCCTATAGTAGGGCCTCATGGGGGTCATGCCCCCCAGGTTGGGAACCAATGATTCACACAAAGCTTCATTAAAAAAAAAAATATATATATATATATTATCTATCCTCCTGTTATACTCTTGACTATTTCTTTCTGACTTACACATAATTACTATTTTATTCCTGTGTCCTACCAAGGTTGAGGATGGCTTCTCTCTGCCTGCTGATATTTCAGATAAGGTAAACAAATTTACAACTAATTGTGAATCTTTCCTGTGGCAATATACATGTTGTTTATCTTTATACCTGTGTTTTTGTTTGTTTGTTTGTTTGTTTGTTTGGGATAATGTCTTTCTTCATGACTTCTGATAAATCAAAGTCTGTGTTACCGTATTTGACAGAAATGTATGCATGTTCCTGTTACTTCAGACCATTCTGTAAACACAAATATCTGCTGTGTTTGAGTAAATTAAACCCGAATTAACAAAGCAAGTTAAATTATTCTGTTTTGCTGGTGGTTTGCCTTCAGTTCAGACTAGAGCCTCCACGTGGGGGTGCCAAAAAATATCTGAATGCAAGAAAAAAAAAAGCTGTGAATACGCCTTTCCTCTGCTTTGACACTTTTTGTTTGTCCACCATCAGAGAACAAGGAGGAAAAAATCTTCTGGCAAACCCAAATCTTCTTCTCCAAGTAAGCCCGACTCAGCTGCTCTGCAGGAAATATTTGCAGACGCTGTAAGAAAACCCATTTGTACAAATTCCATATTTATTTATATACGTGCAGAGTCTCCGTACCTCTCCAGCCTGAATGTGAACCCCAGGAGAGCAACAGTGGGAGCCTGGAGGCTGCCGAGGGCCTCCCTGGGGGACAGCAGAGGGGACACTCCTGGGGAGACGGGCTCAGCTCGCCTCACGTCCCTCAGCAACGGCCATGGTAGGAGGCACCGTGAAAGTTAAGCTATGTGGACATTGTTTCTCTGCAGGAGGGAGCGCGCACAGTCAGCGGGTTTACG
Source organism: Stegastes partitus (assembly GCF_000690725.1). Classification (NCBI taxonomy): domain Eukaryota; kingdom Metazoa; phylum Chordata; class Actinopteri; family Pomacentridae; genus Stegastes; species Stegastes partitus. Next base: position 76,200 of record NW_007579695.1, on the reverse strand, counting down.
GTATTTTTTTTTTTGTCTTTGAGAACAGCTGCCTGCTGCTGGAAATAGGGCAGTCTGTGACGGGCTGTACGATGAAGGCAGAGAGCTAAAACAGAGCTTCGTTACTTCATCATTTGTTAAGTTAAAAGCATCATGCTTACTCATGGCTGGATGGTTTTGGGAAAATATCTAATTTCAAGTTTTCTGTCATTGCTCTTTACTTTGTGACAGTTTTTTTTTTTTAAGGTCAGTCTTCAGTTCAGTACTTACAGTGGAATAAAAGTTGATAGTAGTAATAATATGAACTACTAATGCTCCTTATTTTGCAGCTCTGTCTCAACTTTTTACTACATTCCATGTACAGTTCTTGCAGGGAAACTTGTTTGAAGTATGTGCAGGAAGGCGTTGCATATCTTTTATTCAGCATTCAGACAGATTTTGAAATCCACCTTTGTCACAGTGTTTATTGGCACCATGTCTTCCACAAGGTACGGCATTATGGTGTTGGTTAAATCACAGTTCCTTCGTGAACCCTGTTCATATGGAGTAACAGATGCAAACAACCCTAAAACAGTGGTTTGTTTACTGGACTGAGCGAGAGCATCACTGCTTTCATACATTTATCATGTAGCTGCCTGTGGTGCTTTTTTAAGTGCTGATAGTTTGCGGTGCCTGAGATGCGGTGACGACAGGTCTTGCGCAATACCTTCTTTTGTTGCAAATCTGTCTCTCCAAACGTGAAATCCTCCCACACTCCCACACCACTAAAGTGCTGATTTTCGTTAGCCTAAAATTGTCCAATGTTGTTTTTGACTCAAAAGAGGCCTTTTTTTTTTCCCCACCACAAAATGTAACATTTCCCTCGTGTTTATTGTCGGTGGGTATTTCCGTGCAGATGCCTTGGGCCTTTTCTATGGGTGAGCATGAATGTCACACAAGGGTAACGGCAGGACTTTGTGAAACGAGTGACGTGACAGTTTAAACCTTTAAACCCTGCCTTAGAAGTGCTGCGTACAATATATTCTAAACTGCAACATTTGCAGATTGCTCAGTTAATTGTTTCAATCTGTGATCTTGATTTGAAATCCATTATCTGTCCAGCTCTTTGCATACTAGTCATTATCTACAACAGTATGTCCTCAAAAGGTGTTAAAAGCATGAGTCAGATGGAGTATTGACTTGTGTTTGAGCATATCTGAATCGCTTCAGTACGACTTTTTTTAATCCTCTTATAGGCAAAAACATGCACACAGTAGAAGGATTAGCCTTTGTGATTACCAACAAAATGAAATACAATCTAATAGAGGTCTAAGAAGAGGTCATATAAAGTAATAAACTCATACATAAGCATTGAAAGTCTCTCTGCCTAACTCTTTTTCAGATGCATCCCAGACACTGAGATCAGACTGTGATGTCACATCGGAGCTTCTTAAGCAGACCTTGAGCATGAAGAAATACAAACATCTCCACTCAGCATCCAACGGTGAGAGAATGTGTGGGTGTGTCAGAATGAAAAAAAACTGAGTGAAGAAGAGTGAAGAGAGGCGAAGCTGAAGGTCAGATTTTGTGCTAAACAGCAATTTGCTGAGAGCAGGAGACGGTGGCAGAAAGATAAAGGGCTGGATGTGAGGGAGTGTGACATGACATCAGCACCATCAATTGTTTTCTTAACTGCAGGGTGAGAGCGTGGGTGCCTTTGTGCGTTTGTGTTCCATGTTGGTCCCTGTTCTTCGCAGGTTTTACGTTGGGCGCGGGCGACTTCAGAGACAAGGAGGACATGTATGACGAGATCATTCGCCTCAAGAAGGTAAAGAGTGACACAAGAGAAGTTGTGCATGTAGCTTGTTTTAGGAATGTGAAGGAGATTTTTCTTCTGAAAGGGCGCCGCACTTAGGTGTCGGTGTAACATGACGTGCACGTCTGTCGTCTGCTGAAATGGCCTTGATCAATTCCAGTGTGGTGTTCCGTAACAGGATTTTTATTCTAAAGCAAAAAGGAGAAGACATTTTTCTTTGCTAGAGCTTTTAGGATTTTTTTTTTTAGTTGCACTTTTTATACTCTAATCAGCCACAACATTAAAACCACTGATGGATGAAATGATTAATACTGTTAAGTGGAGGGATAAATCAGGTGGCAAGTTAGCAGTCAGTTCTTGAAGATGATGAGTTAGAAGCAGAAGAAGGGATCTGAGTAAAGGCGACTGGGTCAAAGCATCTCCAAAACCCCCAGTGTTGTATGGTGGTCCCTGTATGCAGTGGTTAGTGCCTCCTAAAAGTGTTTCAGGGAAGAACAACTAGTGAATAAGTGACAGGGTCAAGAATATCAAGTCTCATTCATTTGCATGTGGAGAACTGGTTGGCTCTTGTGGTCTAGTCTCACAAAAGAGCTACTGTAGCTCAAATTGCTGACATTCTTAGTGCTGGCCATGATGGAAAGCTGTCAGAGTACACACTGTGTCACATCTTGATACATGTTGGACTGCATCACTGTGAGCCGTCAGAGTGCCTACGCTGACCCATGTCCACCACTGAAATGTTCTACAATAGGCATGTGAGCCTCAGAACTGAACCATGGAGCAATGGAATAAGTTGTGCTTGTCTGATGAATCGTGTTTTCTTTAAGCTCATGTGTCCGTGTGTGTGTGTGTGAGATGGCAGCAGGATGCACTGTGGGAATTGATTAGTCACTTCTGCTGTTCTCTACAGAATCTTCAGGCACAGAAGTCTGACAACCAGCAAATGAAAGCCAAACTACGGCGCCTCGAGGAGGATAATGCTAAAAGAGAAAAGCAGATAGAAGAACTGTTGGATCCCACGAAGGTAAGACAGTAGGAATACCTGAGATCTTTGATTTGGATTATAGAGTTTGTAACAACGACATGCTTTCTTCCAGGGATCTGAATATACTCGCAGTTTGGTGGACAAGAAAAAAGAAGGGAGTGTGGTGAGTATGTTCAGTGTGTTGGTCGCATACCAGATAAAATTATAGGATGCATATCTAACAAGCTTATGAATGGATGCTGTCCATTAAGGTTCTCAATGGGCTGAAACAGAGAATCCTGAAGTTGGAGCAGCAGTGTAGAGAGAAAGAAAACGCCCTAAGGTAAAACATGATTCCACTTTCTGTAGGTCAATTTGCTTTATGTGTAGAACAGCATAAAGTTCAGGTTTTTCCCTTTTTTTTCAGTAAACTACAAAGTGAGCTGAGGACCACCAACCTGGAGGAGCTGAAGATCACAGTAGAAACCTACTTTGAAGAGGTACCATCTAGATTCAGAATGTCAGCTTGGTATTCTTATTACCTGAAAGCTTAATTAAATGTGTAATAACCTGAAACAACCATCAAAGAAATAAGAAAACGAAGCTGCAAGTGTTCTTAGACTGTCTGTGTCTCTGCTGCTGTGATAGAACGTATTATGATCACATCTAGTTTGGTTGCAGAGTGTGAAAAGGAAATGTGTACAGTTTGTTTGTGTGCTTCATCTTTCAGATCCAGAGACTGAGGATTCTTCTAGAAGCGGCAGAGAAAAGGTATGAATGTCTAAAACACACGGGGCATCTGACATGGGCCTCACTTTCATGGAGATGTGATCATGGGCCTCTATCTCACATTAAGTTTGGATAAGGTTATCACTGAAGGTTATGTCTTTTAAACTTACACTCCAGTGTCCGTAATCTGAAATATTAAAGTAAAGGTTACCACAGTCATAATCTCAAATCCATACGTTTTAGACAACTACACAGCTTTTGTAATTTTGCCTCTGTACACTACCACGATAGATTTTAAATAAAGCAATGGAGATTGATTGAAGTGTTGATGTATCTTTAAATAAACAGAAATAATACATTAACCTTTCCAGAATTGCACCCATTTTTACATCAGTAGTCCCTCCATTTTCACAGGCTCTGTACCCTCAATCTGTGGTTCAGATAGTTGTCGATGGAAGTGAAAGAGTCTGAAAAAAACGAAACAGGACCTCTCAGAGAGAGCAGAAACTTTAGGAGTCCAGATCAACAGTTTCATACATTCTTGAAAAGAAGGAATGCACTGCGAGCTCAGAAAGACCGAAAGGCCTGGAAGACAACTAAATATGATGACCACAGAATTCTTTTCTTGGCAAAGAAAAGGCCCTTAAGAACGTCCAGCCAAATCAAGAACACTCTCGAGGAGGTAAGAGTATCATAGCAAAGTCTCCTATCAAGAACTGTCTTCATGGATGTAAATACAGAGGGTTTACTTTAAGAAGAACAGCAGATTGGACTTTACTAAAAAACATCTAAAAAAAAAAAAAAGTACTGCCCAGTGCTGGAACAAGATTCTTTGGACACATGAATATGAGATGAATTTGTACCAGAATGATGGGAAGAGACGAGTACTTAGATAGAAAGGAAGGCCTCATGATCCTGTAAAACATGACACAGGCATGTATGGCTACAAATGCAACTGGATCACTGGAGTTTATTGATAATGTGACTGTTGATAGAAGTAGCAGGAGGCTCTCTGAAGTGTATAGAGTTATAGAATACTTTCTGTTCAGATTTAGTCAAATGCTGCAAAACTGATAGGACAGCGCTTGACAGTAAAGATGGATAATGACCCAAAACATACTGTGAAGCAAACGAGGAGCAGATAGTGGCGAAGAAATGGAATGTTATCAAATGGCTGAGTCAGTCACCTGACCTCAACCCAACCGAGCTGCTTTTCACTTACTGAAGACAAAACTGAAGACAGAAACACCCACAAACAAGCAGCAGCTGCAGTAATAGCCTGGGAACGCATCCCAGGGGAGGAATCACTACATTCGGTGAAGTCCAGGCACCGACTGCGTAGGGTTTGCTTCCAAGTAATAAAAATGAGCCCTATATTTGTAATAATGCGGATTATCTGTTTTCCCTGTGAGAATAGAGGGACTGTGTAAAAAAAATGACCGTAATTCCTAAACGATGAATGCTACATTTCTTGTTAAACCTTGATTTCAAGCTAGAGGTCTACACTTTAATCACACCTTGATCGCTTTATTTCAAATCTACTGTGATGGCGTCAAAAGAAAGGGTTGCAAGATTTGTGCTGAATGTTAAAAACACTGTCATCCCTGCATTCAGCCGTCCTCTCCCTCTCTGTGTCTGTCTGCAGCAGTCGAGCAGAGAGCAAATGCTCTCAGCGGCAGCAGAAAGCTTTAAGCTCCACCGTTCATCGTCTGTCTGAGAACCTGAAGCAGCTCCAACAGGAGAACGCGGCGCTCAGAGAAGAACTCAACACTGACAGTCCTGCTGGGGGAATTAAAGGTCTTAAGTCACACATCACCACATTTCAGTCTCGGTGCTAATTGAACCGACAAGATCCCCTTCCTCGTTTCGTTCTTTCCCCTGGTCTGTTGTGCATAAAAAGTGTTGTGATCAGAGTGTGTTATCATGCAGCTGGAGTCACTGGATGCATCTAGTTAGTGTTTTATTATTTTATCTGTTTATTGTTTTATCCTTTTATATTTTATTTTTATCTGAGTTTCTGATTTGTGTGCGTACTTTTTTTTTTTTCCTTGGCTGCATTGTAAATGAGGTCTTCACACCTCAATGTACTCTGAGTTACCGTTAGGGTTGAATACATGAATAAACAATATTGTAATGGGTGAACAACTTCCTAAGCTAGAATCACTTTAAAATGAACTCTTCATATTGGATATTTCCCTGTTTTTATTCTGCAAAAAAATGCAACTGTATTGGGAATCAGACTAATATTAATATATTGGAAAAAGGAAAAAGAAGTATCCCATCAATTCCATGCAGCAATGAAACAGCAGGTTTTTAAAATCTGAGGAAAAAATCTCGAGCTAATTACGATATTAGAGATGGGCGAACTACCTCGATGTAATTAGAGTTAAGCTCTTCCCTAATCCCGTTAATCGTGTTAATCTCTTCTTCTAACACTGTGGTATCAACTATTCATCACTTCCTAATTAATCTTTACTACCTTTTTATTTGTGCCCAAATATGCCCTGAAATGTTCCAGTTTTTGGTGGGAATGGATTAGTGGTGCATAAATAACAGGGCAGAACAGTGATTACAGTACAGTAGTGATTTATATTCCTAAATACAAAAGCAGCTGCCAATAATTATACTTAAAAAAAAAAAAAAGTATGTTTTGAAACAGTTCCACAAGTTGAAGCAACACAATGAGTCAAGTCCTGTAAAAGCAAGTCCATCGATTGTAACAACACTGCGGCGTTATCTTCTGTACTCTAATGCTCATGAAAGTATTCTGTCTGTGTGTGATTATGTCTCCTAGGTTACAGGGAGTGGAGTAAACAGAGACTGTTGAGAAGGCTGTTGGAAGTGGAGAAGGTGAGAAGAAACTTTAACTAGTTTGTTATGCAAACACGTGCAGTCGTCTGTGTCAGATGGTCTGTTTAGAAAACTTCATCACAGAAGGACTCCTCTCTCCTCCAATCAGAGGCTGGAGGACAGCAGAAGACACGCCCAGTCAGCAAAGAGCGGCAGCCGATTGGATCAGGAGGTCCAGGCCACGCTGGCTGAGATTCCAGGGTTTACCATGGCAACAGAGGCAGTGGTCTCTGTGGGAACAGTCACTGAGGAAGAGGAGGAGGTTTCACATGTGAGGGAACGTCTCGGCCAATTGGAGAAGGAGAGGGCGGAGCTTCAAGAGACGCTGTCAAGGAAAGAGTGAGTGAGCAGCATCCTGAGAGCACTCAGGACGCTTTAAGTGTATCTATCTTGGCAAACCACTATTAATGTAAATTATATAAATCAATGATACAAACCTGGGGGAGAATAAATTGCACTGGACTGTGAATGGAGCTGCACCGCATTATTCCACCAGTGACAGCAACATATAAGCATAAAGCCACTGAGTTTTGTTCTTGAAACTGAGTCCGTCTTCTGTTTTTGTTTTCAGCGATGAACTGGAACAGTTAAGGACAGAAAGAGAAGAGCTGGAGAAAGAGACAAAACGATGGAAAGCTGAACAGGAAAATCAAACTGACAATGAGAGACAGCAGCATAAGTATGTTTTTAAATGTTCTAGAGTTGACAAAATGACACATATTAGACTCAACATGCCCTAACATATAACCTGTCTGTACTGAGGCTAAATGTGAGAATTATTTATGAGATTATTTGTGCCTGTTATTTAAGTTATTATGCCGTTTTATAAATAATGGTTACATACATAACAGTGTGAGTGACTGTGTAATCAGTGATATAGATGAAGTTCGCTTTCACAGACTAGCCTCAACTCTGAAGCACAGCAGCTGAAAGGATTTACTTCTACAGTTTGTTCAACTTTCATCAGCTACTGTCATTGTCAAAAATTAAATTTGACCTCATAATTAGGTAGCAAAATAGGTTCCCTCTCAAAAACAAATCCAAACAGACTGTTTGTATTATGCTTTTGTGTCTGTTTGTGTTTTTGCAGACAGGAGTTGGAGCAGTTGTGGGCGAGAATCCAAACTCTGGAGGAGGACAGAACCAAATCTGCACAGGCCGATGAGCTCTCCCACTCTCTTTCCCCCTCAGTGGCAGAGAGTCAGGAGGACACTCAGGGCAGAGCGGGTCTGGACGAGGGAGAGAAGAGGGACACTGGATGTAAAGACAAGGAGGCGGAAGGAGATGAATTATGTACTGAAGCCGAGACCAAAGAAAGAGAGAAAGCAGCGTTGATCATTCAGACAAACTGGAGGGAGCACAGGAATAGGGTATGTAACATTTAGCAGTTATGTAAAGGAAGCTATTGATGTGTCAGAGCATTATTATGTAAAAAAAAAAGTCCAGACAGCCCAGATTTTCTTTTTCTCCAACTCTCTTTAGGACATTGTGATGTTGCAGGCAGCGTTAAGAGGCCATCTCCTCAGAGAGTCACAGCTCAAAGACCTGCTCAAAGACGTGCAGAAGAAGGTTTTACCCACAAAACACCTCAAACACTCACACTCTAATCAATCTATGTCTGTAAAGCAGCAAGAATCCTTTTCCTCCGTCATATTCAAGTATCAATATCACAGGAACGTTTTCGACTACATTACTGGCCACTGTAATGCACAAAATCAGTGCTGCTGTTGGCGTAAACTATTCTTCCAACTTTCTCCAGTATGTACTTCGGGGTTAGTTTTTCAAGCATAATTCGTCCTTTCAGCAATTTTATGGAGTGTTTTCAAAGACTGCAACTTAATTTCTTAAGTCCTGTGAATAGATCAAAAGACATGTAAATATAGTTTAAATCAGACACTGCATGTATACCTTTGTGTAAGCTTTGGGAGATCATTGCAGGCAGTATTGTCATAAAATAAAGCAGAGATGCAGCTAACTTAAATACCCACTAGATGGCTCTAAAATGCAATCCCCCTCTGTCTCACCAAACATATGTTTTTTTTTTTTGTCTCTGTCTCACCCACTGAATCTCCCTCGTCCTTCCTCTACTCCCCCTTGTTCCGTCTCTCCCTCATCTCCTGTTTCAGGCTGTAGACTCCTCAAACTGCAGCGACGCAGCTTCCTCCATTGGTGGAGAGCTGGATGTGGTTGCCTTGACGATGATACAGGCTGCATTCAGGGGACATCTGGCTCGTTGTAGTCTCGCAATAGAGAGGTGACTCATTTATACAGACCATTTAGGACAAAAGCAGATGCAGTCGATATTCAAGACGTTTTGCGGAATCACGTGTGTGTGTGTGTTTGTGCATTAGCTCAGGGTTCTCCGTGCCTTCTTCGATGGAAAGCAATGCGCCCACGCTGGCGCCAAGACGAGCTCGCTTAGCGCACACACGCGGCAGAACAGGTGAGGTTCACACAGTTCTTTTGTTGCGTGCACCAACAAACTCACAGAACAAAGCAAAAACTAACAAAAGATGATTCAGACAGGTGTATAGCATCTCCTCCAAAGAAACTTACACAAGAAAAAACTGTCATCTGTATCTTGTATTAAAGTTAGACTAAATTTTAATGCTACTTGCCTCAGCTCTTATTTCAACTATTCCACTCACAAGTAGTACAAATGTATTTATTGCCTCTCAGCTATATTGCGTATTTGTGACTTTCCCCTTACAGTCATCATCTTCAGCGTGGGGCAGCTTGTTTTGGTAGAAGATATTAAACTCTTCACACTAGAAAGACATGCAGCTTTTACAGGAAACACTCCATTGATAGAACCACTCAGCCAGTCAGGGCTCAGGCTGGATATTTATTTATTTATTTAGCTTTTTTGTGTAGTAGGAATGACATGCAGCAAATGTTCCCCAGCTGGGAATTGAACCAGAGACTCAGGTGGTGTGTGCCTTAACCACTCGCTGATCAGGTCGCCTCAGCGTTAATATATGTTGATTCATTTGACACCGTGGCATCGTCTTGAGCCCAGAATCACTCACCACTTCTCCCCAGACACTTTGATGAGTAGTGATGGATTTAAAGTTAGAGTTCTGACATATTGCCATTTGTAGTATCATTTTTAAAAATCAAGCTTCAGTTCACTGTGTAGATAGATTTACAACATGATAGATCGTCAGCACATGAGACACCATCAAAAGTAGAGAACAGCATTTGTAAAATGAACTCTTGTATCCGGCACACACATAATGAGACTGGGCAGCTGGACCACAGTGTGCATGCCTGAACCACGGGGTATACATTGATCAATGAGCAATCCTTAACAACGTCTGAAAGTTTCAACCTGCTCAAAATGCATAAAATTTAATTCCAGCATTAGTCTCATTATTAAACAGCCACACCTTGTATGTCCCAAGCTGTAACCTTTGCGATTTGCAGATTGTGCTGTTTTAAATTGTGATTTTTGTTTGAAAACGAGACCTCTGCTAAGCTGCTACCTGACCAACATGACCCTGAGGCTCCACTGCCTTCCCCATCACTTCAGCTTTGAGCAGGTCGACAGCATATGGGTGCACAGAGCAGAACAACAATGTCAGCGTTTTTTTTTTTTCTCCCTCCCCTGCACGCTCTTAAGGCTGCCCCTGCATTTGATGTGAAGTGTGGGCTTCACTGAGAGACTTTGGACTGCACCATCTTGAGAATATTAAGGACTTTTGCAAGAAGACATGGGTTCATAACAGTAGTTTGGTCTTTACTTTACAGGATTTACTTTAACTTGAGTGTTAGAAGCTGCAACTTAAGCACAATGTGGCAAAAGTCCATATATTTAAATACATCCTGTTAAAAGTACCGCATCATCTGTACAAGTTGGTGAGGGTGTGTCTGAATTGTGCCTCAATGACCGGTATCTCTGCGGTGTTTTCTTGGCAAGCTGCTGCATCCCTCAGTAATGATGGCGAAAAGGAGGATGTCCAAGAAGACCTCTGGCCTGTCTCTGGAACTCACAGCCCCACGATGGCACCTGCAAAAGGTTTGAGAAAGAGAGCACCCATCGGTTTCTGTTTGACCGTGTTAATAGCACACGCAGGTTTCTGTAAGCAACCATTTTTAGCATGCGTGGGTGTCTTTGTGTGTTCTTTGGTGCCCTTTAGGGTTAAATTGACCCAAATAAAGTGATTCCAGTGGAGTGAGTCAACACAGCTGAACATGCACTGTATGTCTCCTGCAGCCCAGACGGAGCCTCGTTGCGCAGCAGAGTTCGGTGGAGCCGCTGCGGTTGAGTCTGACGATTCTGACGACATCATCGTGTCTCCGTCACGTCCTCTGAGAAGCAGAGAAGTCTTAATCTTATAGACCTTCTGGGTTGTGTGTGTTGGTGTGTGTGACAGTATGAAAGTGTAGCTGGGAAGAATTTCTATTCCGAGCCTGTATTTCAGAGGCTTGCAAATACCGTACACACCAAATCATTATGTTTGAGTTCTTACCGAACCCGCAAACGATAGCTGGGATGTTCTGAGATTATTCAAAACAAATACGAACACACAAATTTTGCTGTGTAAGAGCTTTTCCCACACTAATTGCCTGAATATTCTAAGAATCTTTTGTGACGTGGGGATGAGTTGAACATAAGCCCACATTTTGATCATGCTCTTCTTAGAATAAACTACAATATGCCCATGTGTCAGTTGACGTAAGGCTATAAGATATTCTTGGCTAGCGGATAGCTCGTGAACATAAAATGAGCATCCCCTTTCATTTGAATCTGTTATTCATGAGCCAAATAGCCCTGTTTAATTAGTCTTATTTATTCTCAGTGGTTGTTTTGTTTGCCAAAGTGCCTACTGCATAAAGTTAGGGTAATAACTGTATTTTAACCTGAATAGCCCCAGTGGGCCACATCACTGTAAATTCCTCTTTCACAGGCTAAAATAATTCATGAGTCATATTTTGACATGGCTGATTTGTAACACACAAAGTCAGCACACTAGTATATCATGTATGCTTAATAAATTATGGCTGATTCTGAGGTATGATTGAGGGATGATTCTCAACTGATGCACTATTGAGCCAAACTGTGAATAAATTATAGATCAGTCTGCTGCAGTACGAAACAGTCAGCGCAGTGGAGGAAACACAGGGAGTATGTCTGATGCCAGTAATACTTGTGCTTTAAAGTAGACTAATGATCACCTTTAAGGAGGTCGACAAAAACAACGTTTAAGTGCAGTTTTCTCCACGTCGTGTGTGTAACTCAATTTCTGAGACACTCAATAAAATGCTGTTTTTTTTATAATGAAAACTCAAACGTCTGCCGTGGTCTTTGCTGTGAAGCTGCTGTCTTTATTACAGTATGTACATTTTTTTCCCATTACTTTGAGAATTACCATTTTTATTATGCTCCATACTAAATCTCTCCTACATTCCTAAGGGGATTATTGTACTTTTCACTCCACTAGTCCATAGCTGGCGATTAAATGAATAGTTCTCAACCCCTTTTTTTTTATGGTTGTGACCCTTTTGGGGCTTCTTGTTACATTTAAGATGTTTCTAAATTGTTAGCATTTCCACCAAAGACTGATTTCCTCTCTAAACATTTCTAAAAGTTAAATTATTGTTGAGAAAGTTTTCAATATTTCCCAAAGAAAGGTTAGAGAAACATCACAGAAATGATCTACGTGTCTGCGTACCACAACTTCACATTTTCTTTGTTCCTCTCCCACTGATCATCACATGATTCTCCAGATTTATGGTGTGACCCTTCAGGAGGTCCTGATCCCGAGGTTAAAAAAAACTAGACTGATCTTCCTTAAAGTGGAAGTAGTTCAACCTTGCTCCATCAGGATCAGATGGGTGTTAATATATCAGTTCTGGGGGGGGCTTTTTTTTTTCAATAGAGAATGACCATTTATGATACTTGAGGTCAAGCTTACTGCTAAATGTGTACTTCTGGGTGTTTTTATTTTCTCATTGCTCTGTGTCAGTGGTGGAGGAAGTAGCCAGTCTTTAGGCAGTACCACACTGTATAAAAGTCCTGCACTTAAAATGTTGCTGATGGAAAATACCTCAACTTTGTGATTAAATGTACCACATTGCTTTCCACTAAAGTCCTAGACATACTGTCAGTGGTGGAAAGTAACTAAGTACATTTACTCAATTACTCTATTTAAGTACATTTCCATATTGTGTTACTTTATAATCCACTCCACTGCATTAGAAATAAAAATATTGTACTTTCTGCTTAACTACAGTTATTCGACAGCTTTAGTTACTTTTTAAGAGGAGGATTTTACACAATAGATAATACAACAAACTTATAGAATCCTACACATTGTTAAATGTTAAATCAGTGTTTTTTTTTTAACCCCTTCAGCTTCTGACATCTTACAAAAAGCAGAGTTTAGTCGGGGTCACATTTCAGATGTCTTGAGTTGTTGACAGCACCATAAAAAAAATTCCCTTTAAACATCTCACATGCTTTTGTTTCAATACAAGTTTAAATGATCTAATATCACCCAGACACACACAACAAAACAGAGTCCCAAAACGGAAAAGTAAGGCTTTAAATAGCATTACAAAGCATTACGTTTGGTTGTCAGTGGCATTAAAAATTATTTATCACTGAACAGAGGAGACGGCTGTGGTGGGAGGAGGTGGGGCCCAATACTGTCAACAGGTGCAGAAGTCTGATTGAGAGTTACAGAAAACACTTGAGGGTTGTTCAATAAAATATTACTTTACAGGTCCCATCATGCTTGTTGGCTTGTTTTTTTTTTTGTTTTTTTAATATTTCTGGTGAACCACAATCCAAAAGCAATGTCATGACTTTCATTATTTTTTTTCTTTATTATTATTGTTTTTTTTCCCCCTTCTTTAATAATGGGACGGTATGGATACAGTGAGCTCCACCTGCAGCAGCATCAGTAGCATGCTGCTGACACACTGATGCTTCTCTATTCATAATCTAATGATGTCATGTGTAATCATTTATCATTCAGAGGGACCCAAACCACTTTTTTTGCACTACTTTTAAATGTTGTGCAGTAACTTTAACTCGAGTAAAAAGCTGAATACTTGCTGCACCACTGCATGCTGTCATTTTTAAACCATCTCCCGTCCTGTCGGAGTAAAGCTGTGCACCTGAACGTGTACTACCATCATTCCAACATCAGGGGGAGGCCTTTTTGCGCATTTGCTCTCTCTCTCTCTCTCTCTCTCTCTCTCTCTCTCTCTCTCTCTCTCACACACACACACGCG
>NW_007579695.1:39969-62631 GCF_000690725.1 Stegastes partitus | reverse complement strand
ACGCGCGCGCACACACATCTACGGAGCTGCCGCAAAGCCCCGTCCTCCGGGGCTTTTTAAACACCGTGTTTGCTTCACGCTCCAACAATATCATCCAATTGAAGCGCTAAACGCACTGAACCGACGGTCATCGTGGGAACAGCGCCGACGAGCCGCGAAGCGTCACGGCTCAGAGGAGGACGACGACGACAGCAGCGTCCAGAAAGAGACAGATAACTGGGCTGCGGGTCACACAGTTTAACCCCTAACCTGCCGCTATCGGGGGGGAAGGTAGCCGAAACGGAGAAAGGGGGGGGAAAGGCGTCTGGGTGAGATGTAAGCGGACCGGTGTCGGTGATTCCGTTATTTTCAATGTGGTCGGGACTGCAGCCGTTGCAGCTAGCTCGGTACGGCCGCGTTGATGCAGCAGGCTGTCGTGCTCAAATCCACCGCCGGATCTGGGAAGACAATAGGTGAAACATACGCCGGTGTGGACTCCCGAGACAACGCTAAACCAGAGTCTGCGTCCGCTTGGGCTTCACCAGGTAAGGCGCTAACACGGTTCCTGCTCCCCCCCTCACCCCCCAGTAACCGAGGCTTTGATGCCCGCAGACACGCAGCCCCTGCCTGCCTTGTTCTCCTCCTGGTTGCCTTGACGACTCACTGCGGTAGTTTTAACGGACAAAGCAGGATAACGCTAGCTAATCCCGCTTTGCTAACATTTTTTTTTTTTTTTTTGGACCCTGAATAAATACGTCGTTAATATGTGAGGCTGCCCTCGACCGAGCTGACCTACATGTGTCGGTACAGTAAATTCAGCACAATAGAAGGAGGACGTGTGGCTTTGAAATAACGGCCATTTCTCCGTCCACAACACCGCTAGCTCACCGAGCGGTAAAGGGCGTCAATTGGGTTGATGCGAGGTACATGTCAACCATTGTTATGCAGTAATTCATGTACAGTATGACCGCATAGCTTCGATGCCCGCTCACAATATGCTCTTTGAAGCTGTATTTCAGAGCAAATAGTTCATTTTAATGCGTTTAACGCATCGTTGGGGGTAATTCTTGCATGACACTAACATGGTGCCCACTGTTATCATGATTCAGACACATTGCACGACATGTTTAAAGGCAGCTCTGCGAAGGAAAACAACATTTAAATGGCCAAATAATCATCCAGTTCATTAGGAGTAGCTTTCACTGTCATATTGCAGTGTTTTTTAGCTGCACACATAGAAACCTATCCAGGTGTGTCTGTTAAAAACATGCCAAACCCAGAGCTGCCTGACTGTAGTGAAGGGTTGCCTCTGTGTTTTACAGATCTTTTTTCATTGATGCATATTAATTTAAAAATGATTTATTGTTTTGTTTTTTTTTAATATTGGGCATACCCTTGGTAAATGTGATTCTTTGTGCATGTGCATTTGTACTTATTAAATTAAGGCTGCTTGCATATTAATAGGCTGTACGTTGCATGTGAGTTAGTGACTGATCACCAGTAAGTCATCACATTAGCCCTCTAATGTCAGTCATCAGTAATTACTCTGTTTGATGGATGCAGGTTTTGAGGCTTTGGTGGCATTAAGCAGCAAAAACTGTGCATGCACCACCTTCATCTTCATTTAACGTTTGGTGAAATGACATTTAAAGTTGCCGTGAAGAAGCCGTGACAGTTGGTCGTGAATGTCTCCACAGTGTCCGTGTGAGGAATCGGGTTAGAGACTGAAGTGACAGCCGGCAGGCAGGCAGCTGCATCAGGATGGCAGCCGTAGTGAACTACTCTCCACCTTGGTGGGTGAATCTGCTCCACCGGTTGCCTCATTTCAACATCGAATTCCAAATGGTGAGCAGCGACTTCAGGCCGGAGGACTCTGAGTACCAGAAGGTAAGAGAAGTACGGGGGAATAATTACCTCCCACTCAGAATTCATCATCCCCTTCATCATGCAGCATCACCTTATCATCCTACCTCCTGCCACCTGCCCACACTGTAATTTCACAGTAGAGTGGCCAAGTGGTGACTGAGGCTGTCCTGCTACCACAGAGTTGTGGGTTCCCTCACTGCATCGATCAATGCTGTGTATGTGTGGGAAAGAGAGAGAGAGAGGGAGAAATGCCCTTGGATCAAGACAATGGTCCTATCCCTGCTCCACGATTGTTATGGACAGATAATAAGTGGAGAAACTACAAGTTGATTAATCAAATTGTCAGGCTGGTTCCCAACCCGTGGGTCAGGGCCCCAAATAGTGATGAATCTAAATAGTGGCTCAGGGAGAAAACAGAAGATGCCTTGTACACCAAATAGTATTTATTTCATATAAATTATTTATGTGTCTCTTTAGGAATTGTTATAGCAAAACAGTTTGTAAAGGAAGCTTCAGCCTTTGGTTAAACTGCTTGCAGCTTGTGCACATATGTAATCTGTGATGTGGGGTAGTGTGTAGGCACTGATTGTTTGGCTCTCCAAACACCATCAGAAGTGTGGGAACCAGTGGAGGAGTTAGTGTACAGAAAATAATCGCCAACATTCTTGATAATCTATTATTAGGTGAATTCGTTTATCGTGTCATAATGCCAAACATTTGCTGGTTTCACTTTCTCATAATGAGAATTTTTCTGCTTGTATATTATTGTAAATGTAATCTCGATAGGCTGTGAGGGAGTGGTTGGATACAACGATGGTCTAACAAAGACAGCAAGCTGAGGGCATCACCTTGAGCTCTGCGATGCATTAGACTTTTTTTTTTCTTTTTTTAAGTTTGTGACATTTTATTGGATTAAAAAATGAATCCATTAATTGAAAAAATAATCAGGAGAAAATGATTCATTAGAATTAGTTAAAAGCATAAAACCAATTGCAGTCATTCTTTGATTAAACACCGAGTGAGTCGGCAGCGCTGCTTTCGAGAGCAGCTCTATCTCAAAAGGGGGCTTTGGCCCAGTTTTGCTGCATTTCATTAGAATCCTCAAACAAGGTGACTTCCAGGTCTCTGCAGCAGAAAGCGCAGCCTCGGTAGCTCACATAAAGCTGAGACCCATCGTTTAGAATCTCACATTTCATGCGCTGCAGTCGCCCCTCAATGTAGTCTGCTGACATGTATGGGGAGAGGAGGGAGGGCGTGCAAGTTCAAGAGCCGAGCGTGGGAAGGCACCCACGGCCATGAACAAGGGAGGGAGATGAGAACTGGAGAGAGAAGCAGGGAGAGAGGAGGAGGAGGAGTGAGAAAGATAAAAAGAGACTGATTGGAGGCGAGAGGAGAGAGAGAAGGCTCGATGAGCCATGGGAGGTGCTTCTAAATTGCCAAATAGCCACTTCCTGCGAGCTATTCAGCATCTAACTAAGGGCCTTTGTGTGTGTGTTTGTCAGTGTGTGTGCCCACTGGAATTTTAAGGACCCTCTTTTTAGACTAATTACATCCTGACATATTTTAGCAGATGAGGCTGTTTCTATGTCAGTGAGCATTCTGCACCATGATCATATGTTTGTTTGCACATCACTGGTACGTACAGTTGCTGTGCATATTCTGTGTATTAGATGTGCTGTATGTATATGTGTCATGTACAGTATGCTCGCTTTCTGTGTCAGTGCGTATTTAGCACTTAGTGTTGTTGGTGGAGGTGAGGTCACAAATCTCCCTCAGGGGTTGAGTGTGTTATTGTGTGTGTGTGTGCGCGGGGGTGAGTATAGGGGTTCCATTCAGGGTGAAATCGTTAATTCTGGCTAGACGGGGGGAGGGAGGGATCGAGGGTGAGAAGAACAAGAAGAAGGAGGCTGAATTGGACTGGGGGAAGGAGGGAGTGAGAAAGGAGGGGAGGGAGTGATGAAGGAGGGTGAATGGGGGGAGTGAGGGGTGGGAAGGGGAGGGCTGTAGTCTGTTGTGAAAGAATGCTCTCTTTCTTTCTTTCACTCTTTCACTGAAGCCCGTCTTTAGATTGGCTCAGTATATCTGTCTCAAAGGCTTTCATGCATCCACTCATCCAGCTGAGAAACGCACAAACACGCACACACATACAAACAAGGTCCTACACAGTGTCCTTCAGTGCACTGTGTCCGTCACCGTGCCACGACATCACACACACACACACACACACACACACTACACACACACTACACACACACAGTCTCACACAATAGAGAGAGATTCTTCTGTGTAGTGTTTTTCTTTCTGATGTGATTTGGCTCAGGTTCATTTGCATTCAGCTCTCGAGCTCTGAAGCTTCTCAAAACTTTCTTCTCACACAGTGTCGCTCACTCACTCACTCACTCACTCGCTCGCTCGCTCGCTCGCTCACTCACTCACTCACTCACTCACTCACTCACTTTTCCTCTTAAACAAACACGTTCTGTTTAGCGTTCGCTCACGAGAGCACTTGGTCTCTGATGGCTTCGACTTTATTGGGGATGCTGACTCTGTGACTTTTTTTAAGAAAACTGTTTTACTTTTTTTTTTTTTTTTCCTGGAGAGCTGAAATAGGAGCTCTTATCCCAAAGTTCTGCAAGGCATTGAAATAGCATGTGTGCCTATCCGTTTGTGTGTGTGCGTGCGTCTGTTTGTACTATGGTAGAATCGCAGAGTCAGCTTCCAGCCGCAGTTAAACAGCTGCAGAACATTACAGAAGAACCACGTGACCTGTAATAACACACACTCATACATATTCCCAGCTGTGGAAAGTAAGTTAGTAATTGGTATTTTGGATTGTGTGCTACAGTTTTCACAGTGGAACACATTATCTCATTGCATTTTTTTTAAAGGATCAAAGTGGATCAAAGGCAAAAGATGCCACTCTTAAAGCTTTTCAGTATGAGATGGAAAACTCAAAAGGCCTGAATGTGGATTTAGCAGTTGGTGCTTTGTTTGCTCTTTGACCCAGTAACTCAGGTGAATATCAGCAGAATAAACTCAAGGTCAGTCAGGGCCTCGGGACAGAAGTCGAGAGGATACTATTAGGCAAGTCGTACTGCAGAGTGACACACAGGCAGGGAGAGTGCAAGGACAACTCAGCGAGGTGGAAGTGATTGATCCTGTCAGCTCAAACACACATTCGCAGGCGCGCACACACACACTTAAATGGACAGATTGAAAGTAGATCAGTGTGCCTGGGTGTTTAACGTTTAGCTCCTCCTCCAGCCTGCAAGCTGATCTCCAGTAGGGTAGATGTGCACACACACACACACACACTTACATCTAAGTGCACACACTCATGCACAGCCAAGCTCACCATGCTTATTAGAAGCTAATTGATCCACGCTTAATCTGCTCTGATGGTTTGTCAGCCCGACAGTTAATCTAGCGGCCATCATACATACTAGGAGGAGGGCGAGGTTGTTTCAGAGAACTGGTCCTGAGTCACATTATGAGTTTAACATTAAACCCATGCACTAGATATCCAGAGTCCAGGGTCAGCAGTTGTTGCTTTATATGTGCGTTAGTACTGACAGTCTTTAATTGTGGGACAGTTGTTACTGCAGATGAAGAGTTAAATCTGTTTATCAAGCAGAAAGGGTGGATGCAGTGCTTCAAGCCTCTTAAATGTTAATATTCAGTCTTTGTTTTTTCACAGCAAATTGTGTAGTTTGAGGTTGTTTGCCAAGGAAATGCCTGGAAGGCTTTTTAAAGTGGAGATGGAGAGTTTTTTAGGTCTGCAACTGATGATTATTTCCATTATTGATGAATATGCTATCTGTTTTCCTTAGATTCTTTAGATTTTTTAGTCATTACAATATAAAAAAAACAAAAAAAAACAAACAAAAACTGACATTTTGCCTTAAGCCAAGGCTATATATTCAAAACACCTGTATTCTTATAAGTAGAAAACTGATAGATTTTACTTCACTTTCATATACAGGTTTTTTCTTTCTTTCTGCAAACAGGAATTTTGGTGCCCCCCAAAGATGTTTTAGCCACCACCAATAGAAAATCACCTGTGCCAAAGTGATAAGAATTGAGAACACAGACAACAACACAACATTTAACCAGTCTGGGTAATTGGGGCTTCCTTTCCTCAGGCAAAATAGTCCCTATTGTTTATCAAATGTTCGGAAATGACAAAAGAATGCATAGGTTTCTGTCAAACAGGATAACACAACTCATTGCCTTTATTGTGCACGGACCAATTGTGCTTACTGTCGTACATTGTCATCCCCTAAAGGCCCATTCTGAGCCAGGAAGAACCGTGATAGAAAGATAACAGCAAATCCTCGCATCTGAGAAGCTGGAAGCAGCAAAAAAAACAATAAATATGTTGCCAATTACTTTGTTTTGCCAACTGAAAATAATTTTTTTAGCTCTGCAAAAATATTACACCTTCTCTTCCAATGTGTCTTTTGCTAAACACCCCCCCCTCCCCATCGCTGCATTTGTGTCATCCCATTAACATTATTGAAGTATGATTTATGATAGGTGTCACAGAAACGTCTATTATTATATAGCGTGAGGTTTCGTTCCTATTCTGCAAAGCTTAATGCATGTTGCTCTATAGGGTATTAATCCCCATTGTTGATTTTATATGCACAAGAGATCTGACACTGCATTAGTGGTGCACCGTATGGCTTTACTATAGCGCAACTTCTCTGGGACTAAGCCTATGGATGATAATGTAGGATAATACCAGAGAAGAGGAATCTGCAGAGCTTATCTCCCCCTCCACTCCCATCAGGATTCTCTCCCCTCCTGTCCTCCGCTCATCTCCTCTAAACTGTTGGGGGGAAAAAAAAAAAAAGCAATCAACAGATTTCTTCTCATCGCTGTCTTGACAGATGCTTTCCCATGAGAAAGTAACAATGGAGTCACAGTGAACACAGATTTGACAAGAACATAAATACACACAGGTTTCTACTGATAGCTGTAAAGGTTGTAGCTCCAATTGTGTTGGTGTACAGCCCATTACGAGATTACAGCAGGCCACAGCCACACTGGGCAGACCTCAGACGATAGAAGCACACTGATGCTCTCGCTCTGTTTGATTAGCTCCCTTATCTCGCGTACATTATAGCACTTACAGATCAGATCTCACTGTATGTAATAAATCTACTTTAGTGCTCTATCGACCCCTGATGTGGTTAAATTGGCATTAGTCCTCCACATGTTGATGCTGTACCCTTTGATGGCCTGGTTATATGCTGTTCACACTTTAACAGGAAGTCAAGTTAGTACCTGCGTATCAGTGTGACTGGTTCATGTTAATGGTTATTTCTGATCGTTTCTAAAGTAAAAGAATGATTCTTGACAGCGACGTGCTCCTATCATGCTAGTGGCTTGGCTGTAGGGATGGTGATGTTCGACTCTCGACTGTCAGTCACCACATTGATCCAGACTGTATTATAACAACATCTCGGTGGTGTGCCGTGAATTTCTGCGCAGATATTCATGTCAGACTTACAGTGAATTGTAAAAAGTTTTGTGAAGGCACTGCTCCTGAAAAGCCTCTCTTCCGTTACTTATCTACGTCAACATAATGGTGGTGGCTAGTTTGACCCTCAAACAAACAAGGAGCAGCTTCTTCACAGTCCACCATTATTTTCTCATTATAGCTGCTTCTACAAGGGGGTTTGTCTCTCTGCTTATACTTTGGAATTTGGGGTTAGGGCATGTAACCGATCGAGCAGACTGGAATTTTTAGTTGGAGACCTTAAAGAGGTGATAGTCTGTATGTGCAGTCTGAGAAAATTAGGTGTTTTCTGAACATTAAAGCATTTAAACATACTCTAGTAGACCCCCAAAAAGAATATTGCAAACCAGTAAATGTGCATAGTGTGGCTTCTAATTCCATCATCCACTCAAAGGCTTTATTGTCCAATACTTCATCCCCCTCAGCTGTTTTTTGGGCTAGTTTTCCATTAGCATGTGTCAGCTAAAAAGCTAAATCAAATGGTGAATGTGGTAAACAGTGTACCCACCAAACACCAGCATGTTATCAATGTTCTTGTGAGCATGGGTGTGTTACAATACCCATATTACCAACTATATAGCTTGCTAGCAGTTGATTTAGTTTGTCCTATACATAGTATGTGAAATGTAATACGCAAAAATACCTGCATGTCCTACGACAACTGGCATGCAAGACAGCATCTCTGGACATGACAGACTGCAACAGTTAAAGTTTAAGGTGCATTATTATGATGAAATACTGTCTTAGTTGTATGCATGCTGCATGAAACAGTACTTTGTAAAGTCCGCTGTAGTACGTACTGAAAGGATGAAGACAAAGTATGTGATTTGGAACGCAGCCCATGTTAGCATCTAGCTTAGAGCACTGCTATGCCAAAGCACAGTCTCCCAGATTCACTAAACAAATGTTGAGTTCACTTTCCTTTCTTGTATTATTTGATTCATTTATGAGCCCTGAACAGTTGAACTCAAAGTACAAAATTGATTTTTTTATTTTTTTTCACTGTCCTTAAATGAACACTTGATGTTGTCATGTTTATACCCTTGATATGTTTTATTAAACAAAGAAAATGTGAGGAAATCTTTGGCTGGCATTGAGGAAAAATTGAGGTCACTACAAACAGCAGTTTAGAAGCCTGGGAAGCCAGGAAGTCTGAGGATCTCGGAGGTAGAGCGAGGCTGCGTCTCCAGAATGACACTGTTGCTGAAGCGAGCAGCTCTGTGGCAGGATTCCTTTGTCTGCTGCAAGTAGTCTAGCAGGTGGAGATTTTGGTTTTCCAGAAACGTGCTTTTGTCTCTACATGGTCTTGCAGCACAATGACTTTTCCAGACATCCCCAGAGGGAGAAGAACAACCAACATTTCAGTGTGTGTGTGTGATAAAAAAAGATTTCATCAGCTTTCACCAAATTGCAGTAACAGCCCTCGTCTCTGTCTTTATCCACTTCTCCCTTTTTAGTGTTCCGTTCAGTCATCTTCTTTCACATCTTCTTCCTTGCATGTCTCTACACCCTGTCTCTCTCTTTTTTTTTTTTTTGTTCCAAATTTACTCCCCCGCCCCCCCACACTCCTCCTTCTGTCTGCCTCCCCACCACCCCTTCCTTCTTTTACACTTCAAAGCTTTTAGAGGGTGTGTGATCTGTGTGGTGGGTCTCCAGAGCACACAGCTCCCCAACAGTAGCGCTTCCGCTCGCTCCACGGAGGTGTGCGTGTGTTTGATGGTGTGCGAAAACAATGCAATGCAAATTTTTCATGGTATCCATCAAACGCCCATTTGACACAGCGCAGTTTTCTGGCCTCAGATAACTGGAGAGAGGAACACAGTTTGTGCATCTGTCTGCGTCTGTCTGCTAGATCATGTGGTCCGTCTGTGTATCTGGTTTCTGCTCATATCAGCTAATTCGCTTCCTGTATCCTTAACCTACATCCTAAATGGTCCACTTCCCTGCGATAAGGGCAACTCTCAAACATAATACATTTGACTTCTGACTGAATCAAGGCCAAAGTTTGATATAAACACAAACTGTATAATGAAATCACAAATTTCTTGTTGCCGCTAATTGTTTTTTTTTTTTTAATCACTCCCTTTTCTTTCTAGTCTGTTTTGCTGCTCGGTGCTGTGGCTTTGGTGTGTTTGGCCCTGGACCTCCTCTTCCTCCTCTTCTACTCGTTCTGGCTTTGCTGCCGGCGACGTAAGAGCGACGACTCCTCGCACTCCCATACGCACTCCCAGCAGCCCAGCGCCGACTGCTGCTGCACTGCTTGGTGCGTTATCATCGCCACACTCGTCTGCAGGTGAGACTTTATCCCTACAAGAGGAACGCCTCTGTACACGATAATAAGAGTTGTTGCTTTTGCAGCCACGCCACAGGCTATAACATTTGTTATGCTAAGGATGCTTGACTGAGAGAGGGTGAATTTATTAAATCATCTTCCCCTATTAACAAATTACCCTCTAGCCTGGACTTCTCTCTGGGGATTGTTAAGGAAAAGTTGGCAGTGATTCACTGGCACAGCTGGTTGCTGTCCAGCTGTGCCGAACATGTCACTAAGACTACACAAGAAGACACTAGGCTAGTTCCAGTTGGCGATCAGGTCAGCTATTGATGACTGGAGACACAATCTTCGATCACTGTTAATCACCACCACCAAGTGTCTCTGATTGTTAATTTATGGCATCCAGCTTGTGCTCCCCTTTCCATCTGCCACAGTGTGACCTTGGCTCCTTTGTGTGCTCTGCTATCTGAGCAAACTATTTCCGTTGCATGTCTTGCTGAAGCCAGAAATTCATTCGTGTATGTGTACAAATACATGCAATCGCTGACAGTAGATTTTTAAGTATTTTTCACTCCAGCCTGTGTATGTCGTGTATGTCATTTGTCACCGATTTTGTCTTAACACTGCGGAAGTAGTTTTTCGTGAGTGTAATTAGAGCGATTGAGACTCACATTTGCACGCAGCTGTGACAGAGAGAGGCAAGGAGGCAGTCGTCACTGTCCAGAAGAACTGGGCTTACTGTTTAATGATCACTGCTTTGTCATGTGATGTGATATAAAAACACAAACAACTTTTCAACCCTAAAAAATACTGTTTGTCTCACATAGTTACTATGGTAACACTATGTACACTTACATGCGCAGTACAGTGAATGTTCTTGGATTAATAGTCGTGTTTCCTTTCATGATTTTAATGCCAGAAATGCACAAAAAGCCTCCACGTTTAACAAACAAAAATACATATCACTGACACTGAAAAGTTGACTTACTGAGAAGGACAAGATGTGATGGAGACAGATTTACTGATTCGTCCTTGATGTCACGGTATTTGCTTTTGTTTCTGCCACATACAAAACATTCACTTAACTGTTCCGTGCCTTGACTTCAGAAGAAAACGTGGATATAAATACTACAAAAACTCGTCTGGATTGTTGAGGGTGTATATAACCGCAGTGCCCCCAGTTCAATTAGGAAATACCCCCCTGAATTAGGAAATACCTCCTAGTTAAGATGGATGAAAGGATGAAAATGTTTTGAATATGCATTAAGGGAAGATGAATATATGAATATGTAGATGCAAAGAGGAGACATTCCCCATGTTTCTCCATCCAGCAGAAAACACAGACACAAGGTTCTCATTTAGCAGCAGCCTTAATATACCGTTATGAATGTACATAAATCTAACTGCTGCAGCGTTCACGTCCACTCAGTCCTGTTTTAAGCCCATGTGTTGTAACTGGGAGCCGGCCAGGTGGTTACACTCCACTGTTTGTGTTTATCTGACTCTCTCTGAGGGGCTGTGTGTACACTCTGAGGTCTTTCACCCAAGCGACCTAGCAGCGGGGTAGAGTGTATTCTGACCACAGATCCTGAGTCGTGTGGACTCTGCCCCTCTCACCACACAAATGCACATACAAACATATCGGCCTGCTAATAGGCACCGCCGTCGTTTACCCTTTCCTCCCGACTTTTCCTCCCTTTCTTTCTATTTCTCCCTCTATGTTAGTCCCCCTCCTTTATTTATTATTTCTCTCTGTTCGGCCTTCTCCCTGGCCTAGAAAGGTTGCCATGGAGACAGAAGTAGATTTGATGCAGAGACGAGAAATGAATTATACAGTCAGGGGGAAGCTGTGTCTGCGTGTGTGCATGTGTGTGTATTCGCGTGACTCAGGGCTGAAGAGTGTTTTTTTTTTTTTGGGAGGTTTTAATATTTTATGATTAGCTATAATATTTCTTAGTGAATATTTGATATGAATCTGAGCATACGTGGATGCATTTGTGTGGGATCGCGCGTGCTTTTGTGCGCATGCAGTTCTTTGTCCGAAATTTAATATGACATCATGCCTTATTTTTGGCCCAACGCCAACCACATGTGGACTTCCTCCATTTGTGTGCAGGTGCACTGTGTTTAGACAGAAGGGGCTGTATGTTGCATCCTTTCGCTGCCATTGTCCTGAAAGGATTAGACGATCAGCAAAAAAAAACGATCAACATATTTAATTATCAATTAATTGTTTCAGTCATTCAGGAAAAACGTCAATCAGCCTTCCAAATATGAGGATTGTCCGAGGCTCAGAATGAATCTTTTGGGGGGTGACTGTGCACCACAGAGAGAGCAGAATTGGTCTACCAATAGTATTGGCAATGAGACTGTTTTCTTATTTGACAGGAATCTATGCACTTTCTTGTTATTTTTGACCATTTGATAAACAAGGATATCTTTTATGCTTGAGAAAATTAAATCCAAAATAACAAAACCCTGAATATGAATGTTTCATCAGCATAAAGAAGTAATTTTCAGAGGTCACCTTGGGCTGTGGGGATTTTTTTTCCTCTAGATTTTTTTTATTAATTGAAAAAAAAATAAATCAAATGATAATAATAACATGAGATTACTCCTTTACAAAAATGTAAAATGTTGAGGATATGTCAGTTCAATGTCTTTTCTGACAGCACTGACTATAGTACCTCGCTGGTATTCATCCGATACGACGCTCTCTTCTGTCCAGATTTAAACATTATATGTTACACTGCCTGGAAATCATTCTAATCATTTTTTTGTGAGGTAACATGAGGTCAGGGATGCTGCTGCATTGAAGCACTGAATAAATGTCATCTAGTCTGGCTGCACCACACTATCATTCTGCTATAGGGGGGAAAAGTGCTCTGGCCTGTTTATATTTCTTTAAACCAAATTACAGTCATCGTAGGTGGGGCTAAGCGAAGTATGCAGCTTCAGTTTCCCCTCAAAATAGTGACGGGTGGAATAGTTGTGGTGAAACATTTGCATGCAGGGTGATAAGCACTGTCATTAAAATGGATAATCCACCGCAAAAAAAAAAAAAGCTAGCAGGACTGCCTCACTGCAGGACTCAAAACCTCTGCAAAACTTAATTTTCAGTGTGGTAGGTTGCTGCCTGGTGGTTGTTGTTGTCCCACCGTACAGAAAACGCTAACACACAGATAGCAGAAGAAATGACGAAGCCGACCGAAATGAGCAGTGTCTTATACCCGCATCCTACATCCGGTGAGTCAGACTAGAATGAATGTAACACTTCTAACGTTTAACTTTATTTGTACACTGCGCTGACGACAACACCCTGCATTTAAAACTGTAACTCTGATTCCAGGACTAGAACGAGCCAAGCAGTGATCAAAACTACCATATGGAGATTTCATTGCAAAATGTAAATCAGTTGACTGGCCACTGCTGAGAAAATGAAATATATGTGTCCCTTTTCTTCAGTTTTATCTCATATCCCCCCCTATATGTATCATCCTCGTATCAAAGCTAGTCTTTGATATGAGGTCTATGAAATGTTGGCTTGTAACTACTTCAGTTGCTAATTAAAGTCAGTATAGGTGCCCCTCCCTACAAATAATCATGAAACTCATTAGTTGCTCCCCTGGTTTTATATTACCAATGATATTTTCTGGCTGTAGCCAGTGGGGATTACATGTCTTTGTGCTATCTGGTATTTCTGCTGTGCCACTAATTGGATGCATTTATTTTGGGTTCTATTTGATTTTGACTTGACTTCATCGCAAACTCAGTTTTGTCCAAAGACAATATTTACTGCCTCATCTACTGAACTCCAGCCGAGTGCGTTTCAGTGCGCTCATTTAGGTACAGCAAAGCATTTTTAGCTCATGATGTCAGTCCGTTTTAGCCGAAAATGGACTGAAGCAAAGACTAAAACAGAGCTCTGTCTCTCTGAGCTAGCATCAGTCAGAACAGCTAGCTGTTCCTCAAAGGCAACAAAGTCTTTGTAATGTATGTGTGTTCTCCTGTGTGGGATCTGGCCAGTGTTTGCTGTCAGGCATTTCATTTCGGAAATTCTGCCCGTCAGCCGGCCCCATATATGTTTGTTAATAAAGTCATGGAACCCCCCGATAGGAGCAGCAGGTATTCAACCAGCAAGAGAGAAAAGGAGGGATGAAGGGAACTGGAGGGAGAGACAGCAGTGAGACAGAGAGAACTGGTGGTGGGAGAGAAGAGGAGGATGAGTAAACAGGAGTGGAAGGAGGTGATTAAAAAAGTGAGATCACATGGAGGATGGAGTGAGATGGTGGGAGGCAGGGATGGGTGGGGAAACGAACAGATGAAAGAGACGACGTGTAGATCAACACACAAAGCACATTTAAGTGCCTTCATGCTTGTATTTGTCTCACTTTTGTTTCTCTTCTGTGTTTGTTGTTTTGCTTCACACGAACACACACATACACACACACACATCCACACAATATAAAGCCTGTTGTAACATGGGGCTACTCAAGAGCTAATGGGCTAGAATGAATTGCTTTAACAATGGCCATAAATTTCTCTCTACAAATCTGTCGGCTGCTTGTGTGCAGACAGAGACATCATCGAGACAAAGCGTACAGTCAGACGCGCATAGAGTACACAAAGGGAGGGCAGAGGGGCACAAGAGCTTATACAGGGTGAGGGAGAAAATAAAAGCATAGCGGGGAGGGAGCGTGCGGGAGAAAATGGGGTTAGATGTGACGAAATGGAGAGCGGAAAAAAAGATCTCTGCGGTGGTGGTGGTGGTGGTGTTGGCTGGGCAAGGGGTTAGTTGTGGTGTGAACATGGTTAAGGAGCACTTTGGTTTGTAAGAAAGGGTGTTGGGGCCAGGAACCCCAGATATTGTAGCATGTGTAATGTGTGAATGTGGGTGCAGAGCTGCAGAAGGATCATATTATTTGCGGTCTGGTGACCCAATTATTGCATAGACTCTGTGTGTGTGTGTGTGTGTGTGTGTGTGTGTGTGTGTGTGTGTGTGTGTGTGTGTGTGTGTGTGTGAATCATTCCTGGTTGTCCTGTGCTTGCCTCAGGCTTTAGGGTGACACCATAGCAAAAAAAAACCCTCAGTGCCGCCTCTTGCTGGTTAACAGAGGAACTGAACTCAGCAACTCCACTGTTGATGCTACAGTTTTAGCGTGTGTGTCCATGATGCTATTCAAAGATTGAATTAGTCATTGTGTTAACATTTGGCACTTCCTATTTTCTGCCTCCCAGCGCTGGCATCGCTGTAGGATTCTATGGAAACGGGGAGTCGAGTGATGGAGCCAATCGTTTGGCTTACTCCCTCCGTCATGCCAACCGCACCATATCTGGGGTGGAGAAACTGGTGAGTGATCTGCTTCGTCAAACAAAACAACACAAAAACCAGAATTAAAATAACAGCTAATGACGATGCTTGGCGTCTAGGTGTCAGACAGTGCCCTAGCCTTAAACCAGACCGTGGAGGAGAGCTTGGTCCAATTAGAAACAGCCTTCCAGGAGCAGACGGACTACGTGTCCATCGTCCAAAAGCTGCAGGGACAGCTGGACGAGCTGGTGAGGTTGATGGTCGACGTTCCCTTCTGGTCAAATACTGACATCTCCCTGGAGGACTTGGCACGCAAGACGGAGGCTTTTGACTTTTACAGGTCAGTACTAAATGGTGTGAGTGCTGAACTGCAGCAGCACTTGCTGAATCAAACTGAAAACTAGTCTGGCATTCTGTCCTGCATGAAGTATTATAGTGTTGTCTTAGTAAATATTGTGTTTTGATTCGGTGTGGCATGCTAACAACATTAAAACCAGCTGCACTCACCTGGACATAAGTGAAAAGCCAAGTGTCTAAACATCACATGACGCTGAGTCTAAGACTTTAAACAAAAGCAAGTGGGGGATCTGATCGTGACCTTGGTACATGTAAAATGTCCTCTGTGGTATGTCTTAAAGGAATCATTAACTCATTCCTCAAATACTTCCACCCTCTGCTTTGCAGCTTTTTGTTTTACCTCCATGTTGTGTGTTGAAATCTTTATCATCGAACAATGTATCTACCTATGTGTATGAAACGCTGGTGAATTTGTGTGTTCACAGGTGGTTGGGGTACCTTGGCCTGCTGCTGTTCGACGTACTCATTTGTCTTCTGGTGCTCTTCGGTCTGATACGCAACTCTAGAGGCACTCTGATTGGGTATGCTGCTTCACATCACACCACAAAAGTTGCTCCTATTGGGTGAATCAGATCTCGTCCAGGCTCTGAACCTGCATCGTCTAAACCTGTGTAAAGCATGTCGCAGGTTTTTAGGCTGAATCTTGACCTTAAACATGTGTATTTTTTTGTCCTTCAGAGTATGCCTGCTGGGGGTACTGACTCTGATCATCAGCTGGGGGTCTCTGGGCCTGGAACTGGCTGTCGCTGCTGTAAGTGTAACCATGGCAACATTGCCGAGCTCTCTGGCACTGCAATGATGTAATCTCTACCCACTGCTCAAGTGAGTGTGTTCATGCTACTGTAGCCTGATGTGTCATGTGTGCTTACCCTCTTACAGTCAGCCAGCGACTTCTGCGTTTCCCCGGATACATACATCACCAGGGTAACCAAGGAAAACGCTGTCATCAACCAAGGTATACAGACAGGAAAATACAGGACTGGGGAACTGGTGGCAGCAAATTTTAGGGATTTTTCTGCTGTGTTGCGAAACCTTTAAGACTTGTACCGTGTATTTTTGTGAGCACTTGAACCTTCTCATATTATTTTTTAAAGTTAAGCAGTTGCAGATTAGATTAACCATCCAGCATTTCATGACCTCAAAATCAAAGATTGTGTTTACTGTTTATGTTTTAAAACTGTCAGATTTCCCTTGATAGCTCTGGGGGCAGGGAGACTCTCCACTGCTGTAAAAATATAACATTTGCCAACAACATTCTACATTTTTTATATGATAAAGTGATGTAGGGAGAAATGGTAGATTTTTTTGTCAATGGACCCCTCATTGGCAAATACTGTAGGTTGGCAAATAAGCAGAGACATCTAGAACAGACTCCAGTTTCCTCACTGACAGTTGAATCTCACCCTGACATGCTGCCTCTATTTTAAGAAACAAGTGTGTGCGTTTATGTGTCTGCGAGAGTGTGCATCCGACGGGATTGCATTTGATTGACACTCTGGTATCTAAAAGCTCTTACTCTCTCTCTGCTGACTGCAATGCATCAGCAACCCTGTACTCCCCACTCGCTCTTCCTCCTGCTCGTCTCAGATGCAAAAAAAAAGAGGAAAAAAAATCTGAGCTCAGTTTCGCATTTTCATTTAAGATCGTGATCAGATTTGTTCTCTCCCTTTTCATCCTTTTATATCCCTCTTTACCTCTCAAAATTCCCTCCTTCTTCCTCTCCCTCCCTCCCTCCCTCCCTCACTTCCCTCTTTTCACTCAAGTAATGAGATCCGCTGTCTGTCAGTTGTTTCCGCTCTATCTGTTTGCTCTAGAGCACAGATGTTGCGTTCGTAATACACATAAAAACACACGCAATTATGCCTGAGTAGTACTGCAAACATGCCTCTATTGAGAGATACTGGGCTTAGGAAACCTTAATACATGCAGTTTACATCCTTCTTTCAGTAAAGTGTATGTTCCGATTGTATGCATTGTTATATTGATGTGTGTTTTTTGACACGTCCCCAGATATCCTGCAGTACTACCTGAGGTGCAGCTCTGGACAAATTAACCCCTTCCAGCAGGTAACTTTGCTTTTCAGTGTTGTTGCAGTTCTTTTTTTATTGGAACCAAAAATGTCATTGCTTCATTAGAATGCATTCTGGTAACACTGGATTCATGGGACATAGAGGAATCAAAGTGTGGTGCAGTTTAATAACCAAAAGATGTATTTGTGCATGTGTTTTTGTTTGTGCCTCTGGTGTCTCCCTGTGCGTTTTGTAGAGGCTGTCAGGGAGTCACAAAGCATTGGTGGAGATGCAGGATGATGTGGCAGAGCTACTGAGATCAGCAACACGTGATTATGCCAACACCAAGGTGTGTATGTGTGTGTGTGTGTGTGCCTGCTTGTGTACGCAATGATCTGTAGGACTTTTTTTCACGGATGAGGGGATTTTCATCAGTGGGAGCGAGATGAAAGTGTCAGTTGTACAAGTGCCAGCACACACGTGTTTATCTTGTGTGTGTGTGTGTGTGTGAATGTGCAAGACGGCAGGTATCTATATCTGAGCAAGCATGTCTAACCTTTGCTTTGTGTGTGCAGGGGAGTCTTGAGCAAATCCAGTCTGTGCTGAATTCTACTGAGGTTGGTCTTCACCAGCTGACTGCTCTGGTTGACTGTCGCAGCCTACACATGGTGAGTCACTTTGTGTGTTGTGTTAGAAGAGAAAAGTCCTCAAAATCCAGACTTTTTTTTTTCTTTCTACCAGCTGACTCCTCTCCTCTCCTCTCCTCTCCTCTCAGGACTACGTCCAAGCATTGACCGGGCTGTGTTACGACGGCGTGGAGGGTCTCATCTACTTGGTTCTCTTCTCCTTCGTCACCGCTCTGATGTTCTCCTCTATTGTGTGCAGTGTGCCACATACCTGGCCTGGCAAGAGGTAACACACACCCACAGTTTCTCTCACGCACAGACAGAAGCCACACACAAACCTTAACATCCCTGAATCCATCTCCTTAGTTAATCTGTACACTAACAACTCACATACTACTAGCTCTAACTTCTTACTGTAATTGTCTAACTGAAATCAGCTGATGGACTTGAGAACAGTGGAACGACCCATACAGAATCTCCTCGGTGCCCATGCATGTCATTCTTTTACATGTGTTTGCCTCCCAAACTGTTGTATCTTTCCGTATGTCTACCTGCCTGTCTTTGCATCCATCCAGTTTACTCTGCAAGTTTTCTTTTATCGTTTGCCGTCAGCACTGCCAGTCTGGCTGATTGTTTGTTTCTATGTTTGTACATATCTCTCATTTTCTTTTCTCCTCTATGGACTCGGAGCACCGGTCTTGCGTTAGACTGTATATCACCACACTTTTTTTTTTTTTTTTCTGTGCCCCACTTCCTCCTTCTGTTCCTTCCCTGCCTCCTCTCTCCCTGTCCTGATTTGGAAATGCTTTGGGCTTCAGCGAATGATGGTGGATATTGAGGAAATTGAACGACCCAATGGTCAGATATACAACCCATTCCAACAACCAAATCATTCTGTGGTAAAATCACTCAAAAAGACTATACACGCAGTGATGGTTTTCACTCCGGTGAATGATCTGAATAATGAAACACAGCTGTGCCATAGTAGTGCTGTTTTATGATTGTTTGTTGGATGTGAATCACCAGCAGCGCCAATGAATGGCCCAGCAGGTATTAAGCAGTAAACTTTAATGTCCCTGAATTTAACAAGAACAACTGCTCCCTGGGTCGGCTCTTTATTAGACTGTGCTGCAACTGCTGAGTCTGTTTGATGGGCTGCAAAGCTTAACTCCATTTTGGTTGAATGACTGAAACACCTCCATCTGGTGGCCATTCGGGGCAGTAACTTCTCCTCCACCTTATTGTCTCTGTTAACACAGGGCCAAAGATATTCCCTCTTTTAAACATTCCAGTCTGATGTTGTTAGTGTGTGGACAGCTGATGCAGACTGTCAGAAAGCAACAAAGAGGAAAATACAACAGTCGTAATATTAGGTTCTCCAGATGAACATGTGCATGCACTTTATGATCCTACATTATAGAATCCAGTACATTTCTGTAGCCAGAGATCCAACTTCCAAATCAGCACATATCTTATTTGATGCCTCATTCTGTTATGTTGCTGGCCGTTTTACATTTTTGACCATTTTATGTCTGAAAATGGTTTGCCCAAATCAGCCATATTATCTCCTTTTTTCCTGATGTTTTTGCTTTAATTTCCATGGAGCACACAGAGATGCATGAATGATATCAAAGAAAAAGGAGTGTGGAAATTTGTTGCTAATTGACGATTGGACAGTAAATACCAGGAGCAAATCCTCTGTGTCAATAGAGGAGGACTGCATGAAGAAAATGGCTGCATGTTTCTACTTAATAAAAGGACTATTGAGATATTGAAGAGTCTGCTATTTTCCTGCAGTATAATATTATGTAATGCCACACAGCAATGAAAAGAAAAAAAAAAAAACAACAGCTACATGTGTCCGCTCTGGACCCCACTGTGCTTAGTAGTGGATCTGTTTGTAGATGAATGCTTCCCATGTTCCTTTTCTTCTTGTTCAGCTGCTTTGGGGCTGGAGGCATGGCCTTACCCAGTCTGTTGTATCAGGGGACTCCTGATAGTACAAGTACACCTTCCCCTCTCCTAACCTCCTCTTCAACCACTTGTTTACACTCTGTTGTCTCTCTCGGATCTCCCTCCCCTCTACCTTTCCCCCCTCCTCTCCATCATGCCCTCTCGTGCCCTGCCCTTACCCTGACCGATTGAAGGACGGATGAGGAAGACGGAGAGGACGAGTCGGGTGCCTCCCGCGGCGGTGTGCACGATAACCTGTACCGCGTTCACATGCCCAGTCTCTACAGCTGTGGCTCCAGCTACGGTAGCGAAGCTAGCCTGCCCGCTACCGCCCACACTGTCAGCAATGCCCCCGTCACTGAATACATGTGAGTTAGCACCCATCGCTAGCTAGAGGCTAGCAGGATCAATACACTGCCTGCCATAGGTAGCTGATGCTTGCCCCCTGTGATCCAGACTAGCAGCATAGCAATGCTCACTGCCTGCGTTATGATAAGTTAGAATAGCTACTTTTTTCAAATGTATGGCTCGCATGTCCATTGTGACACACTGTTAGCAATATTTGTCACTCGGTGAGTTAGAAACTGTCACTAGCTCTCCCTTTGATGCTGATAGAGAAGTAGCTGCTTGCTGTATCAGCCAGGCTGCCTGTTTAAGCCCACAATGTTAGCAAAAAACAAATTCATGTTTGCACTCGCATAGCATAAGTTTAAAAATTTCACCCTGCTTGCTACGTGTTGTTGTCACAGAACTGAATCGCTTGCTTTTAATGCAACAGAAAGTACAGATGACAAATAAGCATATACATCTCTTTTCTGCCACTGCTCATTTCTCTAATGAAGCACAATCTAGTATTATTATTTGGACCATGAACAAAACCTGTATGTGTAATTATACTGACGACTCTATTCTGAATCACATCACAGGCCTGTAGAGATATTTGTTCCCTTTCAGGCTGCCAGATAGTCAGTTCTGGTCCATACTAACATGATGTGAATACTAGGAGACTTGACTCATGGGCGGTCTCTTACTATGAATATTTCACAAGCTTTACTTTTTTGTCAAAGCTAAACTGTTTTGCATAATAATACAGCCTCATACATGTTATTTTTCCTTTGTGTTTTTGTTGAACAATAAGAGTCAGCTGCCAGGTTTGAAATGGCCAGTTTTCAAAGGACCAGACTCACATAATCCTGTGAAATCAGTTCCATAACCATACAGTTACCAACTATGGAAACTGGTCTGACAGTGAAGTAAATTATACAACCAAAGTGTGCAAGGCCACTTATTTTTTCTTGAACTTATTTTGGTACATTTTAGGAAAACCTAAAGTAAAAACCTCAAATACTGAACAGTGATGAATGGGTGCAGCCGTGTTTTGGTTTCTATCGAGCTACCTGGGAAACATACATCTGTGTAGCTTGAATAATTTAGACTATCCCGTGTTCTATCTCCAAGTTAGAGCTGTAAGGTTCTTCCATACACACAGTGTCACCTTGCAGTAATAAGACGAAACATAGCTGTTTGTTTTTGCAGACATTTACAATACCAACCTCAGATTGTGCTTGCAAGAGATATTTGAAGCCTAATTGATAAATATTTCATGTATAAATGTCTTCTTCAACCTTTAAAAAATTTAATGTTGCATCACCCCACACTGATAAAAGGACTATTTTACTGAGTCAGTGTCGCATTGTGAGAGTAAAGGTTTTGTGCATTGCTCAGGAAGAATGTAAACCATGTTGGACTGTGGCAGAGTTATCTAACCGCTGGCTATATGATACCAAGCTTAAGTCCTTCGTTTGTCATTGTTATTGAGGTCATTTGTCAGAGGCCATCTGTCAGAGAGTCACAATGTCGTAATGATGAGCAGAGCACAGATCAGCAACAGATCAACAACTCAGCGGCAGGGTGACCACATGCAGTAACCTCTTATTCTATAATGCAGGAGCCAGAACGCAAACTTTCAGAACCCTCGGTGTGAGAACACCCCCCTGATTGGCAGGGAGTCCCCTCCACCCTCTGTAAGTGCACACTTTCTAGAACACACTCTCCCTCAGCTATCTTCCAATACCCACAGTGCAGCTGGGAAATGTTTCGAAAACCCACAGAGATGGCTTTTCTTGTCAATTTTAAATGTAACGAAGGCCAACGATTAAATGCCCTATCTCTGCTGTGTTCATAGCACGCCATGTGTGGATATTGGAAGGTAGTCCCCTATCCCTACACCACTGCAAGTGTCCTCTGTGCTCAAACTAGACCGTGATCATGGATCGCCTTCATGAAGGTCATTTTGGCAGCCTGGGATAACTGGAAGCTTGAAAAGAAGCCTGTTGTTAGTACAGTTTTGCACTTGCATCAAAAGAGGGGGTTGAATAGTTTGATAAGTGTAATAGTTGTCAGATACAAAGTTGTTCTCTATTTCTGATGTAAAAAGTCTGGCTGGTTTCACCATGGCTGTCAGTGCTGTGTGAGGAGAACTTAGACCACATAACATTCATTTCTGCTGCCGACCAGCTCAGAGACATCGCTGAACCTCAAAACACTTTTTTAAAATAAACTGTTGTGGCTTCGACAGGGTGCTGCTGGGCCTGTAGCTGTGGATGTTGTTCATGCAGGAACAACTGCATACGTTACAATACTGTGGACGGACAAAAATGATTTAACAAACCTAGCGTGGTTACTTTTTAACACCTCTCAGGATGCATTTCTTGCTCCATGCCACCTGGTCAAGCTCGATAATTTTTGACAATTCTGCCCCC
>NW_007579695.1:34243-39886 GCF_000690725.1 Stegastes partitus | reverse complement strand
CCCCCGTTCCCACAGTGTGTCTATGTGTGCATTTTCTGGTCGAGGTGTATGTGTCCTCTGTTTCTGTGCCCCCTCACCCTTCACCATTGAACAGCCACAGGAGCACTTTTTCTCCCCCCACCTCCACTGTTGAACCGTAGCAGCCAACAAAATGGCCACGATTCATCATTCCTTAGACAGGGCTGTTGACTGGGCCGCCGTCCTGCGCGAGAGCTGCTCTTCTGTCTCCTGCAGTGATGTGGAAACCAGAGACGTCCGGCTGTAACTAGCTAGGTGCTCACAAGAGACCACTAACTCATACCAGGCTAACCTACCTACTACATCAGAAGTAGAGCACTAACTATGAATGAACCACATCTAATTTACAATAACACCATCAAGACCTAATCAGCTGTTACATAATGAATGACTGTTGTAATCAAACCCCGGCTGTCCAAATGACTGGTCACAGTATTTCTGCTGTTCCTGTGTGTTTGTGTTTGCCTCTCATGTCAATATCTATCTATCTATCTATCTATCTATCTATCTATCTATCTATCTATCTATCTATCTATCTATCTTGATCTAATATTTGTTATTTAATTGTGAGACCATTTCTCTTTTTCGTCAGTGTGAATAAGGATTAATCATAGTCCATCCATGCTCTCCGTGTCTTCTTTTTGTCCCTTTTTCCTGTTTCTCTCTCTTTTTCCCTGCTTTTCATCGTTTCCCACTCTTGTCTCTTGTGCTTCCTCTCCTCCTCTGTGTCCTCTGTCTCTTTAGTACACCTCCAGTATGAGAGCGAAGTACCTGGCAACCAACCGACCAGACCAGAATCGACGCTCCGTTCCCAACGACCAACTGGATCCCGCTAGCCGGCCTCACCCTGCCGCCCGACCACAGTCCTCAGTCCACTAGAGACCAGTTCAACCCCCCCAGTTACTGCCTGAATCCAGTTCTCACAGCCAACAGCAAAGACCCGACGCGGCGCTCACACCGGAGCTCAACCAGAGCCCAGCGCCTTGAAGCACCAACAGGACCCCGGTTCGTCAAGGTCCACAGAATATCACCAACACCTGACCGGTTCACCAGAAACAACACAGCAAAGCCTGAACTCATCAACCAGGCTCCACAGCACAGGACAGCACTTTGAAGGTCAACTTCTACATCTCACCCACAGTTACCCAAAGTAATCCATCAAAGCCAGTCACAGAAGATTTCTACTTCTCCTCTTCATGGACCCCAGCTGCTTGTTCCACCAGCGCTGTGGTGGATCAGCCCTCGGACCCACAACGCACAGCAACAAAAGCACCTCGCCACAGTTTCTTCTGCTTTTCAACCGTCTCTTTCTCCGCTGGAATCTGTGCACTTGCCTTCCAGCGGAGGCATCTTCGCCGCTCTCACCGTTCAACCCCCGACGCTTTTACGTTCAGAGCGCACACTCACACACAGACAAGCGCACACACAAAGCACACACACGCTGTACAGAGCTGTAAATAGTGATCATGTGCTTTATTCTGATTTCATAAAAAGTAGACTGTTGAATCCTTTCTGGTTATGTGGTGTGCTGCGTGTTTATCATGAAAATTCTTGCTGTTTCTTCTCACACAAACACACACACACACACACACACACACTCAAATAGGCGGATACTCTAACCGAACACTCATCTGTATAAAATAATAAGCCAGTGAAACAGAAAGCCATGTTTAGATAGAAACTGAACTGTGTCAACACATCCACATTCTCTCTCTTTAGCTTAACATTGTCGTCTAAGACTTGAATCGTGAGCTCTAAAAACTGTGTGTCCGTGTCTCTCTCCATACTTGTTAAGGTGCACATACAGTACACGCATTGATCGATGCGTTTTTGAACATGAGCCAGGAATTCTGTAGTGAAATAACCGCTTTCGGATTTTGAGAGATGGAGTCAAGAGACAGCGGACATAAGAAGGCTCAACCTGTGCCAAAAAACTGAATAATAAAATGAGGGATGCCTGATTCTGTCCTACTGCCTCCGGTTGTGTCACAAAAGGGAAGAAAAAAAAAAAAAAACAACCCTCACATGGAAGGCTTTCCGGTAAAAAGGGAACAGAAAAGACGCTTGAAAAGGGAAGCAGTGGACTGATAATCGTGACTACACATTTGTAAGGTGCTATGTGAAGCAGTCAAGGACCCAGAAGATGATCAGGACTGAGGAGGGACAGTTTTTTTGTTTTTGTTTTTTTTTACTTTCATGTTGTTGGTTTTTTTTCCATTCAGGGATGTGATCAGGAATATAAAAAGCAGTTTAAAAAAAAAAAAGAAGCATCATTGCAGAATGGAAATTGTGTCCCGGAACCTGAAAAAAGAAATCATGTCCCTGATTAATATTGTTACATAGAAGTGTTCAAAAATGCAGGACAGTGGGTGTTTTTGTTTTTGTTTTTTATCATAAGCTAACATTCAGGATGTGATACTGTGACCAACTGTAGTATTCTGTTCTGTTCTTCTTTACTGTTATTTCTCTCTTCCTGTGTTTTTTTTTTTTTTTTTTGATCAGCCTTTAGCCATCCATAGTCTTTTTTTTCTTTCTTTCTTTTTCCTTTTTTTTTAAACCCACAAGCACAAATTCTCTTCAAGGTGACTTTGTGAGCTGGAGAAGTAAACCTCACTGCCTGGGACACTGCCAGTGGCTTTTTCCTCCCGCTCCGAAACTCTGTGTACAGTGTATAAAAACAGTCGTCGTGAACCCGTGTGTGTGTGACAGCGTGATTGGCTGTCGCTCTATCTCAGTGTTACTCTGTGTGAGTACGGTGATCAAGTGTGTCCGACCGGCCGCAAGCGAAAGGCCGATCTAGCCTGAGTCATTTCTACATTGACGCTGCGCACACACACACACCTATACGCAAGCACACATACATGCTTTACAGACACACACACACACACACTTATTACACACTGCAGTATCATGTAAAATCCATCTTTTCCCAACTTTTGTCCTGTTTACATTCACATCTAGAGTAACTGCACGCCCTCCCACACTGATAACCATTTGCATTATGGGTGATGTAGTAGGTAGTAACTGCATTTCAGAGACCCCCCCACCCCACCCACTCCCCCCCAAATCTGGTAGGCAACTGAGCGAGCAGAGCCCTAACATTCAGCCACCATTCCTGTACAGCATTTTAATATCGTATTATTAATCAATGACCACTTCTCGTATTAGCGAGACAATCTTACATGTGTGATTTTACTAGAAAGGAAATGTCCATGTTATGGTAACAATGCTACCTATGGTCTAGTACTTTACAGTGTTTTGTTTTTTGCACCATTGATGCAAACAATGTTAAGATCTGTGGGACTAGTCACTGTTAAATGGCCTTTCATAATGTTTTTAAACTCTTACAACACTCTTCATATCACAACATGTTTTTGTTTTTTTTGTTTGTTTTTTTTTTCTCTGTCTTGTAAAAAAATCAGACTTTAAAGATAAAAATAATAGCTAGCTGTTTTGTAGGAGAATAAAGGCAAGAGCAGCGTTTTTCCTCTCTTATTAATGGTGAATGACTCTCTGTCTTGCAATGTTTTAATAAAACTATTCCAGTGTAGTCTGCACTCCTGGCTTCAAGTTGCATTTGAAGTCCTGCACAATACTTTCTGAGATTTGACCAATCTGGTAAAGTGCGTCTTAACGGGGGGTTAAAGGAAAAAAAAAAGAGCCGAGCTCATGTTTAAGAGTCGATCATATGTGCGTGTGTGTGGTATTTACAGGATTTCAGATACACTTCTATCCAGACGTGACAGACCAACAATGTTTTCTATGGCTGTTTTTATTTTCTGATGGTTTAACTAAGATATTAATGATATACATGTCGAAACTGTGGTAATGATATCATTCAGCCTGGAATAAATGTTTTAAAAAAAAGAAATTAAAGCAACTTTAACGTACTGATCGTGACTGCTGCTTCTTTTTATCACTGTGACTGTTTCTTTTTCTAGATTCGAAGAGTTCATTTGCAAAAACACACAACTCCATCTTCACAATCCTTCAGAAAACCCACTTTTCCATCGTCTACCTGAGACAACATCAATCAAATCTAAGTCATCTCTTTTTTTGTCATTTCTACTGAGTCAAATCCACTCAACTTCAGTTTGATTGATATCTCAAGCAAACAAAAATAAGTTTTCTGAAAATCTACAAAAATGGAGTTATCTGTTTTTGCAGTTTATTTACCTTAATGTAACTGTTTGTGTTTTAACAGGGTTTAGGGCACTCAAACTATCAAAGAAACACACAACAACTAACACAGTGACCTATGTGTTCGCTGATTAAAATACTCTTGAGATTTCTTTTATGTGACTAAAATATTGAGTGTATAAATTTCGTAGCCATTTAACTTTGTCACAAACCACTTCAGCACCACATACACTCAGCTTTTGACTATTGATGTGACTTATTTTTATGTTTCATTTGTGCAGAATGAAAGCGATTGCTGGTTAAAGGTGACAAAGTGAGATAAATGCCTCCATTAATGTTGACTCATTCCAGTTTTCAGCATATTTCACAAGGATGAGTGCATGTAAAGGTTCAATGTACAAGATGTTGAAGATAAATATGACATCAATATACCAACAAACAGCCATCTGCTACATAAAGACATTGTGGACGAACAGCATTGTTACCTCTGTGTAAGTTTTAACCTGAATTTCTCTGAACAGCTGGTCTGGCTCCATGTAGTACATGTAAATGCAAGTGAATGCCTCCCTTTGATACTGTTTGTCCTTGATGCATGTATAAAGACTAACCTCCCACACTGCACTGTTAAAGTGAAAGTGCAGTGCAGCTGATGCCCCCAAAGTATTTTATTAATATCACTTAATTCATGGTCAATTCAGCCTGTAGTGAGAGCCTCCACTGCACGGGTGTCCAATCCTGGTCCTCGAGGGCCACAGTCCTGCATGTTTTAGATGTTTCCCTCTTTCAACACACCTGATTCAAATGATCTGGATCGTTATCAGGCTTCTGCAGAGTTTGATGATGAGCTGATCATTTGAATCAAGTGTGTTGGAAGAGGGAAACAACTAAAACTTGCAGGATTGCGGCCCTCGAGGACCAGCATGGGCCCCCCTGCTCTACTGCTTCTTTGCTTTGTTGGGTTTCATGTTGTGTTTGCGTTGCTGTGTGTTGTGGTGAAACCGACTGCAGCCGAGCAGACATGAGTAACAGTGACACAAGTCAAGAAGGTAACTCAAACTTGTGTATTTTACAGTTTTAGTTGTATGGAACACCTCTCCTTAATTTCTCCACATATTCCATATTTATTTTTCTACCTTTCTCCAGTCAAACTGCATAAGCGTGTGAACTTCCTCTCGGTGCCAAGGTGACGTCACTTCCCTTTAGGAGCTTGTGCCGAGCAGGAATCCTGGGATCAGGTATCGACTACTCACCTGGACAGAAAGCCCCGCCCAAAACCATTTGATTGACAGCTCAGTTCATCAAGGAAAAACAAAAATAAAATGGAAAAAGCATTGACAAAAGGGAAAAACAATGAGAATTAAAGCCGCAAGCGGCGATGGACGGGTCCTCGCCCTACGCTTGTCGGCCTTTGCGCACGGCGGGTTGTGGGGCAAACCTGCTCCGGGCAGGACTGTGATCCGGCATGTCGAGTTTGGGGCAGATCGG
>NW_007579695.1:25927-27063 GCF_000690725.1 Stegastes partitus | reverse complement strand
AGTTAGGCTACTGGCTGTGTCTAAATGCTTTATTCTTGGCTTTTGTTAATGTTAATGACATTAAAGTGAGGTTTAGCAGATGTGCCTGTTGGTTTGCTCTGAGATGCTGGTGTCCTGGTGACATCCAGTCGTTCTCAGTGGTGTATGCAACGCTATTAATGTGACATTTTGTGATACTTATTTTACCACAGCTGTTTTCAGTAAATGACATGTTGAGGAATCAGAATGATTTGTTATATTTGACACTTTCTGACCTCTGACCCTTTATTAAAGGCAGTTTTAAATGATTTAATTGGAAAAGAAGGACTGATATTTTAGACTCATTACCTCATAAACGTTAGCTCTCAGTCTATGTCACTTTTTTTTGCACATGGGTTCTGTATTAAATCAAAAATGTCGAACTTTTAAAGGTAATTTATCAAGCTTATAAAAATACACCAGAAAGACACTGAACATACCTGAAATACCAGCTTTGGGTATTTATTCTACATGATGCTCTGTCAGATACAGAATGTGACTTTGTTTAGCCTCCATATTTTAGAGGAAACTGTCTTTTATCTCCATCTAGTGGTCATCAGAGCTCTGGATGATGCAGGTTTGCTGCCAGCATCATGTGTTTCCAGGTGGAGTCGGGAAAAATCACAGCATTTTTTCAGAAGATGAAGGTCTTGCAGAGAATCCATCAGCATATTTTTTTTTACAGACACTGAGAATCCACCATAACGGATACACTGAGTTAACTTGGCTTCTCCTACCACGTGCTTTAAGCCGTTTAAAGGCAGCAGAGTCCAACAAAAACAGGACATGACACTCAATCTTGTATCACAGCAGCTGTCTGGAGACAACTTCTCACCGCTACAGTTCTTTTCTATTCTGAGCTGGTTTTCTTGTTCACTGTGAGTCAGCAGACAGCTTTTCAACAGAGGTAATATCTGTTGTGCTATTTCAGGTGGCGCTAACCTACTTTGGAAAGAAAGAATCAACATTCTGGAAAAGAGGGCAGCTGGAAAAATGATGTTTGATCTACATTAAGGAGGTTACTTTGACTAATTAAGTCAGGAATTGTGTTGTTAGTTTAAATTTAGGCAGGGAGATAGGGAGACGGGGGCTGCAAGGTGGATCTGTGGTTAGCATGT